>NC_050574.1:86610804-86787248 GCF_011100635.1 Trichosurus vulpecula | reverse complement strand
GTCCGAGATGGCAGCTGTAGCACAGTATGTATGATTAGGAAGTAAGACAGAGAGATGAGCACAGCATCAACACCCATAACCAACAGGATGGCAGTGAGCCCATAAATCACATTGGGCATGGTGTCAGCATGGGCTAGCTTCATCATGTCTTGGTGCACACAATAGGAATGGGTAAGAATGTTTGAGCCACAGAAATGAAGCCTCTTGAGGAGCAGTGGTAGTGGGAAGAAGAAAAGGGATCCCCGCACTACGGCTACTATGCCTATCTGAGCTGTGACAGTGTTGGTTAAGATTGCTGCATGCCGAAGAGGGTGGCAGATGGCCACGTAACGGTCAAAGGCCATGGCCAAAAGGACAGTGGATTCAGTGGCTGAAAGAGCATGGATAAAGAACATCTGGGTGAGACACATATCAAAGGTAATCTCCTGAGAGTTGAACCAGAATAGTGCAAGGATCTTGGGCATTGTGAAAGTGGAGAGGACCAGGTCAATAGCTGCTAACATGCAAAGGAAGAGGTACATGGGAGCATGTAGGCTATGTTCTGTTCTCACAATGAAAACTACTGTGCAGTTGCCCAGTAGTGCTACAACATACATGAACAGAAGAGGGAAGGCTATCCAGAACTGGGCAGCTTCCAGTCCTGGGAGTCCTATAAGAATGAAGGTGGTGTGGGTGAAGTTGCAGGGATTCATGGTTAGTAGTAAGAAACAGAGCCTGAAGAAGGAGATCAAATCCCAGCGCCTGCAGGAGACAAAGGAAATAATTAGGGAGAACATATATAGCTGCCTTCCAGTGGTCCTCTATCACTTTCTTATAATCTTTTCTTTCCTTCTTCCATGATCCTGGAACCTCTAGTGCCATGTCATAGAAAATGGTGTCAGATTAACTGATTCTTACTAATGTATTAACCTCCCCGAGTCATTTTGTTTTAAATGATAGCTCAAGGAGAGCAATGCTTACCTAAAAGGAAAGAGCCTCTGATGGATCAGATTCAGACTGAATCACTTGGGTGAAGGACAGAATTTGAGGCATGGACACCATCTGGAAATTTGCAGACTGGCTTCTGCTTATTATGCAGGTATTTGGAGTGTACCTTGTCCTGTATATATCAGCAAAAGCTCATACTACCATTTGCTTGCATTGAGAAACTGAATGAAAGGTGTACCTTGAGAATTCCCAGAAAACCAGGGTATTAAAATGGCAGCTACACTTTCTATAGAATCCTGGAGGGAAGACTAGGCTCAAACTTCATTTTATCATGGTTTCCATCCAATTGAGACTGATTATAAACTTCATTAATTATTTGAGAAGGATCATATCCGGTCTCCCTTTCTAATCTTTCATTGAAACCATGACCAGATTCATCTTCCTAAAGCACAGTTAGATCATATCATTCTCCTATTCAAAGGAAGGGGGCAGGTTTGGAACCCAGGGAAGATATGTGTAGTTGGGATGGCATTTTTTTTGCAATGTCTACATTATCATATAAAAGGATAAGCTTTTGTGGATAGGAGGAGTGCTGATTCTTTTCATAGAACTGTCATTCAGTATCTAACAAGGCACTTAGGAGATGTTTATTGAATTAATTTGAAATTAATTTGCTCTCCTATTAAGATTTTCTTACCATTGACCCTGATTGCCTCAACCTTCCTGCTGTGATACTTTGAGTGAGACCTACTTGATGCTCTTCTACAGTTTATTGAGGTTCATTGACCCACTTAGTCCTTTCCATGTTTTTCCTTCTTGTAGCGATCAAAGGACAAACTCAAATGTCTGCTCTTCCTTGTTCTTACTGGGAAAGCAGAAGATACTTAGCTTTTGTTTTCAGGAAAGAAATTCAATTACTATATTATCCTGTCATTTATTTCATCCTCAAGGCATTCTTCCTTTTTTGGCAACTCCCCAAATGATATAACCACAGAAAAACTTCTTCTGGCCTTCTCAAACTATCCCTGGCTCTTTTTGCCAGCTTTCTGTCTAATAGTCTCCAAGGTGCCAGGGACTTAGCAGATGAAGAGTGGTTACCCAGATGTGGTCTATATTCCCTGTAACCTGAACAAGAGCAAACAAACTAGCAACCTCAAGGATTAAGTTTTGGGTAGGAGCATAATAGTTCCTGATGGGGAGAGGTCCACACCCTTACTTAGTAGGACAGAAGTTACAATTAGAATAAATTCTCACCTTTCAGCAGTGCTGCAAGGGCCCCCTGTCCTGGAGGCTGGAGCAGAAATGAAATAACCTTTGAAGTTCTCTTTTAGCGCCGAGGTTCCACCCTACATTTCCATCCCCTGGTCTCTGAACTGTGCTCTTAGAGGTGCTTCCTGTATTTGTGTAGCTGCAGTGGGAGATCCTGTCATTTTGCCTCAAAGAAGAAGGAGTGGAGATAAAATGTAGGATAAAATAAAAAGACCTTGATTCTTCAGAGGGGAGAACTTGAGGATTTTGAGAAGAGGAGTTCAGAGACAATTGTGAGTTGGCATAGACTATCCATAAAACTTGTCAGTACCAGAAGGGCCCTTAGTGATCATTTAGTTCAAATACTCCCTCCGTCCCCACTTCCCAGCCAGGTGGGAGGCAGTATTGTAGCATGGATGGAATAATGGACCTGCAAAGACATGGGTTCAAATTTTATGTAAGGAACTTACTTGTGTGTGTTCGTGGCCAAATCTTTTAACCTCTCATCTGTATAGTGGGTGTAATATCACCCACTTGGCAGGCCTATTGTGAGCATCAAAGAAGATAATGTATTAAGGTACTTTTGTAAACCTTACAAATACTATGTAAATGCAAGCTATTATAATTTTACATTTGCCACAACGTGTTACATTCGACTAATGATAATCATATTAGCAACAATGACAATGACAACAATTATTATTTATTAGCCCAGTGCCTGGCATATGCCAGGATGAACTCAATAAATATTTACTGACAAATTTATTCAAAGCAACAGCAACACTAACAATAAAAACAAAGATAATGGAAATAGCTTGCATTTATATAGAGCTTCGAACTTTACAAAGATTTTCCAATTTTATTCTCAAACAAACCTAGGAAGTAGGTGCTATTATCATCACCATTTTACAGATGAGGAAAGTGAGGCAGTTAGAGGTTAATTGGCTTGCTCAGGGTTATACACCTGGTAAATACTTAATGCTATATTGGATTTCAAGTGTTCCTGATTCCCAGTCCAGATCTTTATTTACTGCACCACCTACTGGCTAATTACTACTACTACTATACTACTACTACTACTACTACTACTACTACTACTGCTACTACTACTACTACTACTATACTAACTACTACTACTACTACTACTACTATTACACTAGCAGCTAGCTAGCATTTATGCAGGACTTTAAATGACTTTCAAAATACTTTAGAAATATAGTATCTTTTATCCTAACAAACACTCTGGGATGTAAATACACATAGTTAACCCTATTTACAGAAGATTTGGAGGGAAAGAAAACTGACTCTGGAATCAGAAGACCTGGGTTCAGATCCTGCCTTTGACACATAACTTTGTGACACTGAACATGTTATTTAACTGGCCCAGTCCTCAGATTCCTTCATTGTCAAATGAGGGGGTTAAACCAGATGGCCTCTAAAGTCCCTTTACATATATATATGATCCTAAGAGCCAAGGGACTGAGCTTTCGTGTGACTCTAACTGCAGTGGTCTTTTCACTGTGTATAAAGTCTCTCTCCTTGCCCCTGTCCTTTAGTCCAACATCCTTCCCCAGGTCCCATTCCCCAGTTTTGTGACTGTCCCTCAATCTGAACAAGCCTGTCCTCCTCGGCCCTGAGGAGGAGGGGGCTCACAGTCTTCACTTAGAGCAGAAGGTTCTCTGCCTCTCAATCTCTTCCCAGGCCATCTCCTGAGCCCTGGAATCCCTTCTCCAGCATGGAGTTTTATTCCTCAAGGACCCATGGGGATCACATTACAAATGCCAGGAAGGTGAGGCATAGCAATTTAAGAATCTGATTCTCTCTGAGGCACAAGTGATTGATTCCAAACTCAGTACTAAGAATAGTTTGATTTGGAAAAGGAGAAAAGAGAAATAACATGATGAAATGGAGTATCTGTAGTTGGGATGAAGTCATTTATTGATGAGGAGGAGGGGAGGAGGAAGTCAGGTATGTCACCAAATAATCCTGAATTTGGAGTAGAAAAAAAATGAAGGAATAGTACATTGTCTCTGGAGTAATTTGATTTTGGTTCCAACTCGATCTCTGATGCTTAGCTATCTGACCTTGGGTATGGTAATCAACCTCCCTGGATCTCAGATTTCTTCATTTGCAATATTAAGATGATTGGACAAGATGGTTTCTGAGGTCCTTGTAGTGCCAGAGCTCTGATCCTGCAATTCTGAGACAGACCTGGATTAAAATCTTGGCTCTGCTAGTTACCTTTGAGTAAATCATTTAATCTCTCCTTCACTTATAAAATTTGAAAGTTGGAAAGGTGATGATATTTGAAGTTCCCTCCCACTCTAAACATTGTGATTCTAGAAAGGCACAGAGCCAGCTGAGGGCATCGCCATCCCCTCTTTTCCATGCTGAAAGATCTAGAAGGCTACAGAATCCATATAGATAGGTCTCACGTCCCTTACAGCTCTCACACCATCACTCTAAGAGGCTTAAGTCCACAAGTCAGTTCATGAATTCAGGTCTTTTCTTTATCTTTTCCCCAGAATAAAGCCTTGTATCTTCTCTATTTCTCTTATTTTGGGGCAATTTTCTGTCCTGATTCCCAGCCCCTATTCTCTCATTCCCAGTCAGCATCCCTCTGTATTGAATGAGTCTCAAAGAAAGACACCTGCCATCACCTTCCTTCCTACTTTCTTAATCCAAAGCAATCCCTCCCTGTGTTTCCACTAGCCTCTTGTGCTGTGGCTCCCAGATCAGCTATCAACCCATTCTAATTATAGCTGGTTTATTTTTGTCTCTCTTCTTCCTTTGAGCAGCTAAGGCTCAGAGCCCTGACTGTACATATGAAATACTGCTGTCACTTAACATCTCCCACACAAGCCTAATGTGATTAATTGTTGCTCAATCCTGTCTGCCTTTCAGTGACTCCTGGACCACCATTTCACTAAGGATATCCTATTTTCTCCTCAGCTACCAACCTAGACTGTCTTACTCACCAAGAGAGCAGCACAGACCAGCCACCCATGAGAAGAGTAATCTGGTTGACCCTGTTTGGCTCCAGCCTTCTTATGATGCTGCCAAGAAACCCTCATGGGGTTTCATGTGGGGAGGGATTTTGCTAAAAATGTTCTGTGTGTGCTCAGGCATAGTGGTAGTGGTGGATTCCCTAGAGGACTTTGAAGGCAGAAAAATACATTTCTATGATAGTTTGTCCTTCTACATTCAGGAAACTGCCAGTCTTTTAAAAGCTATAGGATTAAAGTCAAACTCTTCACAGTGGCCCTATAATATCTGAATTCATCCTACATATCTGATGTTGGAGTCCATACTCATTCATTCATTCAACCAAACAAATAACCAAGCAAACAACAGATCTTTATTGAACATATATTCCATTCACAACTTTGCTTGGCACTGTAGCAGATTAAAAATAAATACATAAATAAATGTTCCTACTGTCCTGAAGCTCAGAGTCTCAACAGGAACCAAGGTAGAAAAACTAGGAAGGTTATAGTCAGTTGGTAAGAAATTGGGATAAGGAAGATTGCCAAAAACAAGGAAATCCTTGGGATTTATGCGGGGGGAAAATAACAAAAATCCTTAACATAGACAGAGTGCTTTCTCATCTAATCTCTCATTGACTCAGTCTTGAAGCAAGAGAGAATGGAAAAATAGATTATTTTCTCCATTTGACAGATGAGGGAGGGGCTGATGAGGTCAAATGAGGAATACAGTTATTTGGTGACAAATTTGGGGTGAAAGACAAGTCCCCAGCATTCACAGTCTTCTTTTTCAGTCACCTGACCAGGCTCACTCAGTAGCATAGATAACAGACTTTCAGTTAGAGAGAAGGGAACTCAGAGGTCATCTAGTGCAACTGATGCATGAATAAAATCTTTTTTTACAATATTCTGACACTTCAGCCAATCTGAATTTCTTAATGTTTCCCCTTCTAACCCTTTCCCACACTACATACACACATACAAAAGATATATTCCCATTTCTCTGCTGTGATTATGATTGTTCCTGTCTGTTACATCTACCCCACCTTCATTCCTCACCCCTGCAAGAAAAAATATCCTTCAAGGCTTCACCCCACACTGATCTTTTTCCTTGATCTGCCAACATTATGTCTATATTCTTGGTATGGGTACCTGGTCATAGTCAATCCATCCCTTTATGATAGTTAAGCTAAATTGTCCTCCATTCCCCATTCCCTTTCCCACATAAACTGTGTCCTGTGATCCTTGCCCTCTTTTTTTTGAATTGTTGATCCATTGAGGGTAGGGGAGAGACAGAGGGAGAGACAGAGACAAATGAACAAAGACAGAGACAGATAGAGTCAAAAGAATAGAGACATTTTGATAATGAAAAGATAGGTAGAAAAAGACAGAGACAGGAGCAGAGAGACAGGGGCTGAGGAAAAAACTTTCTAATGTTTTTCAACACGAGGGAGGAATTATCTATCATCTCTCACTGGAGGTCCAAGTGAACAGTTGCTAGAAACATATAATAAATTCTGAGATTGGAGAAAGGAAGGCATGATCTGTATTTGGTGGCAACCAAAGCTGGCTTTCTGTTTTCCTTCCATTGTCCATGTATTCAGATTTCCTTGTAGATAAAAGACCCACAAGGCAAGTAGCTTATGATTGGGAAACACAAGGAGAAGTGAAGAGACCAGAACTAGAACAGGCCTTAATATAAAGCCCCTGGAGCATAAAATTGAAGTTCAGATAAGAAAGAGGTATGGTCCTGAGCCTGGGAAGATCTCAGAGACCAGGAGAAGATGTTGACTTGATCCATGGCTAATCCCTATAGACTAGTAAGCTGGAGTGGGGGTGGGAGTAGGACTGATTTCCCACAATATTCTCCATTTGTTTCTAGTTGGTGCAGCTAACTCCTTTAATTCCTTTCCCACAACCATAGTTTCTTGTGGTTGGGTCACCAATCCTCTCCCTGTTCCCATTCCACAGACACACACACAGACACACACAGACACACACCAGAAAATTTGGGAAGATAATAGGTACTGGCAAAGGAGGTGGCTGAGAGCAAGTTATTTCACATAGAGATTTATCTCCTTTCCATTTCAACTTATGTCCAATAAACTGTTTGATCAAAGCATGTTATGTGTCTGAGAGCTGTGAATGAAAGAAGCCATTGGCAGAAAAAGATGAATTAATATAGAGCAGGAGGTCATGAGCTGATTTTAGGCTAGTCAATTTCATATTTTTTGTATTTTGAACAATATCCCATTTCTTCCTCTAGACAGTTTGAACTTAACTAGTAGGAATTTGTTCAGTCAGCTTAGCACTGTTGCTGAAGCATGGTCTTTTGATGGTATGAGGAGTTTTAGGTATTTACGGGGTGAGAATCATCTGTGGGGCAGTTGGAATATTGCAGGCTTTAGGGAAGCACGTGCATTAGAGAAATTGACAAACCTACTTGATAAAGAGAGCACCACCTTGTGGACAATTTGGATATTGCCCTCCCTTGTGGATAATTACAGAATCACTGTCTTTCTTTAGGGTCAAGGATGGCAGCGCTCTGACTATACCATAGATCTGTGGTCAAACATGGTCACAAGTATAACATCTAGTCTCCTTAACTAGACTATGAGTTCTTTGAGGGGAGATATTGTCACTGTTCAGTCATTTTCAGTAATGTGCAACACTTCCCGAACACATTTGGGGTTTTCTTGGCAAAGATAGTGGAATGGTTTGCCATTTCTGTCTCCAGCTCATTTTACAGATGAGAAAACTGAGGCAAACATTGTTAAGTGACTTACCTAGGGTCACTCAGCCAGTAAATGTCTAAGTTCAGACTTTGACCTCAGGAAGATCAGTCTTCCTGACTCTAGGCCTGGCACTCTATCCATTGCACCACCTAGCTACCTGTACCATGTCATACATTTATTTTATACCAATTAATTGAAAATTGTTTCCTTATGACCTACTATATGTCTATTGGTGTGAAGTTATCAGCTTCAAAAATAAAAGATTATCAAAGCCAGCACCCACTGCTAACAATAGTACATTGTCAGAAGTGACAAAAAAGATTATTCAGTGCATCAAAAAAAAAGGCAATTAGATACAGTGAATAAAAGAAACCCATGGAAAATCAAAGTGGATTGCGTGGTACTTCGAAGATACAAAAAAATCTAACTGGGTGATAAATATTATAATATAGAGACATAAAAATTAATAGTGAGAATTTACATATCATTTTAAGTTTTCCAAAACTCTTTCCATGTCTTATTTTATTTGATCCTCACAACAACCTTGTGAAATAGGTGGTATAATATAATATTTACTTTATGGATGAGGAAATTGAAGCCAAAAGAGATCAGGTGACTTGCCCATGGTCATATAACATAGACTTTTAGGAGTAGAAGCAAGGGCACCAGAGCTGCTGTGCCCCTGATGACAATTACCATCTCTGCTTTGGCAACCCTTAAATTAGGTTAAGATAGAGATTTCTTAGTGGCTTACAGAGAGCAATGAAATGGTCAAAGGCCATAGCTAGGAGCCTAAGGACTCTATATAGGTGAAATCATGAATGAAGAACATTTGGTCAATGCCAAATGGCCTACCTCTGAGTCAGGATTTAAATTCAGGTCTTCCTGACTCCAAGTCCTGGTTCAACTTGCTGCCCCTGATAAAATGTGTGTTCAATTAAACTAGGTTAGGTTCAGATTCGAATTTGCGCTGGCAATAAGGCACACTCCCAACAGAACAAAGTTTTTACTGAAAGATGGGAAACACTCTATTAACCCGCAACCGCATGTTTAACAATTCCTACTACACAGTAACGCAGTGACAAAGACAGAGACACAGACACACAGAGGCAAACCTGTTCAGAGGAACACCATTGCCCAAGGTTTCTCCAAGCTGGGGAATCCTTCTCTTTTCTACAAATGCAGCGACAATGACAAGGACACACATAACATACAACATACACTTCACGTTCAGCACATTCCCAAGGTTTTTCCTAAGCTGGAGAATCCCATTTTTTTACAGCTACCTCGGTTTGTCTTTTGAACATAGTCCCAGGCAAAGTATCCTTTCCGTGGGTGAGGTTCCAGTGCCTGTCCCACGTGGTGACTTTTATAGGTCCCTGAACAAAGAAAGTATTTTCCCGCCAGAGAGAGGAGCCACCCTCCTCCCCCTCATTCCTAAGAACTAGGTTAAAGTTTCTCCAGCGGGAGAGGAGTTATTTCCTATCCTTTGTCTTAAGAGTTTCCTCTTCTTGTTCAGACCTGCCAGTCTCCAAGTGGGAGAGTCCAAAGCTTTGGAAAAGGGAGGCAGGGAGCTTGACACATACGTGCTGGCCTTACACTGTAATATGGAGGATCTTCCCTAATGATTTATCATTCATGTGTATACAAAAACATCATATGAAAAAGATTATGGTGGGTATATAGAAAGGATTACTCTAACCCTTTTACTTCCGTGGTTAATTACTTCACTAGTTTTAGGTAATAGCAAGATGGAGTTCACACATATTATCTTTGCACCGAAGGCTCTTGTTGATCACCAATCTTGCTCAAACAGCTCTGAAATGGCAACATGGTACAGTTAGCAAAATTCTGAACTTAAAGTCATGAGAATGGTATGAATGACACATCTACCACTACTCAGTTTCCCCATCTGTTGCATGAGACAACACTTGTTCTCCCCACCTCTCATGTTATTATGTGCATTGTAAGATGCACATTGAGACAGCAATCCTAAAAGTACTATAGAAACATAAAAAGATTCTATGTTTCACTTTCCTCTCCGTGAACCCTGTGCTTAAATCAAGGATCTACTCATTACCCCCAAGCAGCCTTATGATCTCTATCATTCCTGCACCTGTGGCCAAACGCTTTTCCCCTAACTCAGAATATCCATTTTCCCAACCCAAGTGCTATCCATATTTCCAGGTTGAGCTTAATTTGCATTTGCTCCTTCCAGATTCCCCTGATAACTGACTCCAGACCATAGGTATCTCAGCTTCTTTATAACTCATGGTCATCTGTCCCTAATTTATTTTCTAGTCTCATATCCATTGTTTTATTATATGTGTTTGGTACAACTAATCTACTTCACCCCATTCTCCAAAATGCCCTAAACTTTCCCTCCTTTGAATTTTCACTTCTGACAGTTCTTATCCTAGAGTGTTTCTTCTATTTTCCCATATTCAAATTTAGGCCATCTTTCAAGGATCATCTTAAATGTCACCTTATTCTTGAAGTGCCAGCCTTTCCTGTGGCTTGTTGAGTTATTTATCCCCTGCATTTCATTGTAATCTGCCTGGACTGGCACTTAAGGAGCTAGCAATTGTGAGGGTGGGGTTTGAAGCAGAGTTGAAAAGGCAAATGGAAAGAGAGTGAAAGTGTTTTCCCCAGCCTCAAAAAGATCTAGCAGATGATACAAACCAGGTGAGTGGGCAAACTGCCTGAATCCTAGGGTAGGGAAAGTGGTGAATGAAACTGAATGACACAGCACCTCTCAATGAGAAGGAAAGTGTTAGAGAGATGAGAAGGGAAAAGCTTGGGTTTCTTCAGAGCTGCCTGAGAGGTCCTTTTGTGTGATAATCCTTCAGGGTGATGGACCTGTTTATATAAACAGGAGAGGACATCAGTTAATTTCCCAGAGGTAACCCAAAATAAGCTTGATAGAATGCACTGCCAAAGTGTCATATAGTCCAAACCCTTGTTGTCTCTGGCCATCTAAATTTGAATGAGAGAAGAGTTTTTCTTTAGAGACAGAGGATAGCTATGGCTTCAGGTAATAGAAGCATGCTTCAGGGTCAGTCATACAGCCAGTTATGAATGGTTCAGAACTTGTGCATGGCTGGACACAGGAGCTACAGAGACATTCTTGGAGTAAGAAGGGTTCCTAGTTCAAATTTGGAATTGCAGGAGCTAGAACTGAGGGACATTGAGGGACAGAGTAATGACTAGGAGGAACAACCTCTGAGTTTTCCTTTCATTGAAATTGTGAGTTAACTGAATTATGCAGATCCTTGAGTTCTTTTTCACACTTGACTTCCTAAAAGAATGGGCTGCCTGATTCTTTAACACTCCTGATTTTTCCCCCTAAAGATCTTTAATCCCTGGATGCTGCTTATAGGTCTGGAGAGACTCTTACTCCTTGGAAAATGAGGGACTCACTACATAAATATCCATTGCTGTCTACTAACTTGGGTTTAAGTCCTTTCTGTAGTCTATCTATGCATAAATCAGTCTGTTCTGTTGCTGTTAGCTTGATTGCAAGAGCCATAAATAAGCCTAATGTCCTAGGATTCTCTTTTTCAAGGAAGATATGATACATTGCAGATAATAAATCCCAGGTTTGCCATGAATCCATCATTCTGTCAAATACTCAACTAGGGTAACTGTGTGACCCCTAGTGTTTCTAATGACAGTCATTATTGTTAATTAAGGGCTTTCACATCCTTTGGTCTCAGGGAGGCAATAATTATGCAACCAGATGGTCATTGGTGGCAATTAATCACTCTAAACCTTCTCTGTTTTTCCAATAACCTTTCTAAGCTCTCTGGGAAGGAAATTTTGAGGATCACTCTGCGGATTTGCTTGGTCTTCACACTGTAGATGATGGGATTCATCACTGGAGGAATGAGTAGATATACATTGGCTATGAGTGTGTGTACATAAGGAGGAGCATGTTTCCCAAATCTGTGCACCAGGGACAAGCTGATCAGGGGATGTAGAAAATGGCTACAGCACTGATGTGGGAGATGCAGGTGCTAAAGGCCTTCTTGCGCTTCAGGAGACGCAATGCTGAGAATGGAGTGGATGATCAGAACGTAGGAGAGTAGGATGAGGACTGAATCTATTCCAGCGGTGGAGATGACAATTGCCAATCCAAATACACTATTGACTTTAGTGTCTGAACATGATAGCTTCATCACATCAGGGTGGAAACAATAGGAATGGTGGAGAACGTGGCTATGACAGAATGACAGACGTTTTAGGAGCAAGAGCAAGGGCACCAGAGCTGCTGTGCCCCTGATGACAATCACTATCCCTACCTTAGCTATCCTCGAATTGGTTAAAATAGTGGTGTATCTTAATGGGTTACAAATTGCAACGAAGCGGTCAAAGGCCATCGCCAGTAGCAGAGGACTCCATGAAGGTGAAGCCATGAATGAAGACATTTGACCAATGCAAGCGTCGAAGCTGATCTCTCGGGCATTGAACCAGAAGAGGCCCAACATAGTGATCAAGGTGGACAAGCACAGGCCCAGGTCAGTGAAAGACAACATGGAGAGGAAATAGTACATTGGCTCATGGAGACTTGGCTCTGTGATAATGACAAAGAGGATCATACTGTTTCCAGAGAGGGCAATGCCATAGAGGCAGCAGAAGGGGATAGAGAGCCATACATGAAAGCTTTCCAACCCAGGAATACCTGTGAGGAAAAAAGCTTGAGGGTAGAGCAAGGTGTTGTTGCAGGATGCCATGCTGAGTGAAGGTGACAGAATTATCTTGGTTATGCCCTGAAATGGAAAGAAATAATTCTTTCACACATTGCTTGTGGCAGTGCCATTTAGAGTCACTAACTGGCCCTGTCTATTTTTTTTGAGGCAATTGGCATTAAGTGACTTGCCCAGGGTCACACAGCTAGCAAGTGTCTAAGACCAGATTTGAACTCAGGCCCTCCTAAGCCCAGGACCAGAGCTTGATCTAGTGCACTCCCTAGCTGTCCTGCTGTCCACTTCGTTTAGACTAAGATTGAGTCTTTACAGCAAAGTCCCCCATAACACATAGGACTTTCACAGTAAGGGCTATATTATTTTCTTAGCTGTGAAATCTATTTGGGATGGGCTTATGCAGAATGAACTGAGACACTAATACTGAGGCTGTACCTATGATCGTGAGCTAATACTTAAAGTTGGCACAAGCTGATAAAACAAATAGATGTAAAGGGTGAGATATTTTTTCCAGTTATGTTGGACTACTAAGGAAACTAGAATGGTTGGAAACCATGTCTCCCCTTGCCCCCATTAAAAAAAGATCCTTTGAAGTTGTGAGCAGATGAATACTAGATGAATGTACAATATGCTATGTGAGTGATATACTAGGAAGACTAGATACCCACGACCAAAATTTAGTTAGAAGTTATTAATTCTTAATCTAGTCTAACTGTCAAGAGGAAATCATTATGACATGGTGGGGCCCAATTAGGACAGAAACGAGGTAAGAAAGATCTTTTTGTCCCCTCCCCCATCTGAGGGTTAGCTTTCTAGGGAAATCTTATATATCACATTGGACAGTGTCCTGGAAAGGCAGATAACTGAGGCCAAAATCATCCAAAAGTTTGCAGGCCAGGGGAATAAAATATTACAGTTGTAGTAGTTGTAATCATAGTCATAGTAGTAAAATGTACTTTATGTATATAGGGTATCTCTCAAGTCTCAGTGCAGGTTTAAACCCTATACTAAGGGTTACCTTGTATAATAAAAACTTTATGCATTAAAAAAAAAACTTTATAAATGTTGGGACATCTTGCGTTATTTCTCTTGATCCTCACATCAACCTTGTGACATAAATATTGCAGGCATTATTGTTCCCATTTTCAAGCTGAGTAAACTGAGGTTCGAGGACTCAGGGTCACTGGAACAGTATTTTTTTTTCCTTTTGGCAAGGCTATCAGGGTTAAATGACTAACCCAGAGTGACACAGCTACTAAATGTCAAGTGTCTGAGGCCGGATTTGAACTCAGGTCCTCCTGACTCCAGTGCCAGTGCTCTATCCGCTGCATAACCTAGCCACCCTAGGAATAACAAAGGTTTGAGGTGGTATGTGTACCAAGGTTTTCCGACCCCAAGTCAGGAAGTCAGTACCCCTCTTCCTTTAAGGTAAAATCTAGGTTTAGGAAGAGAACTGAGGATCTGAAGGTATAATCAAGAAAGCATTTCTTTTTCATCTGGGGAATTAGAAAGAGCAAGTAGGAAGGGCTGAGAATTATTTTGAGGTCATTTTGAAATCTTCCTGTGCTATAACTTGGGATAGTCATAATGCTTGAGTTCTCTTTCAGGTAGTGCCCATCCCAGGGATTCTGTAACTCATTTTTGTTGGATCATAGCTATTCATGCCACCTTGGGCATTGGGATCTTAGAGAAAATTGATACGAGAATCTTAGGGCTATGTTCAACTTAAAAGCCAGCCCTGTCTCCTCTGTTTGGGGCTGCCCCTGTCATTAATAGAGTCAAGTCAGATATTATGTTAGCAGTTGGGCCTCAGACAGGAAGCTATTTAGCCCATTTGTGGGAGATAAGGGTATGGAAGTTTGGGGTAGGGGATAAGAATGACTGTTATAAAGATCCTCCTAAAGGGCTGGTTTATATCTCCTCATCTAACCCAGGCTTCATGGCACAATGTTGGCAGATCACAAAACCTTTGTTCCTGCGCTGTTGATACTGACGATGATACACCACTCTAGCAAGTGGAATAAAAATAGAACAGTAGGCTTTCCCATTTCTGTGATTTCATAAGTAAATCCCATGATGCATGCAATCTCAGTACTCTGTCAATATTTTAGTGACCTTAACTCTATTGAACCAATAGTGGAGGTTTAGCCATGAAACCATTCCATGTCAGGATGTTCAAATACCTCACCTTCTCAGGAAATTTCCAGCATCAGCATATCTACATCTGTCTCTCCCTTGGACAATGATAGCTTGCAAAATAGCGCTTTGATAACAGTTCTATTGTCCCTTCTAGTCATCTTGGATCTTGGCTTTTATTTATTTATTTATTTTTAAATAAAGCCTCATGCTAGTAGAGTGGGAACAGGCAAGCAGAGTTCATCAAATCAATCCCATCTGATTTAAATCGGTAAAACCCTCTATCTATTCCATAATTCATTCCTGACTCCACTTTTTAGACTTCTTTTCCTCTTCCTTTTCACCAGCTACCTTTTTACCTTCAGAAATCACCACCCCAAAGCCTTATTCTCCTGATGGGTGGCTTTGACTTCAGGAGGGGTCTTCGCCATGCTCCTACTAATTCTTGATTCCACTAACTTAGAATTATTTCCTCCCCCTCACCAATTGTCTTGACATCCTCCCGCTCCTTATTTTCAACTCTTTTTTATGTATCTTATCCTTTTAGACTATTAACACCTTGAAGATAGTTGCTGTCTTGATTGCTTGTATTTGTATCCCCGGATTTAGTGCAGGGCCACTTAATAAGTGCTCCATCTATCTTTTTATCCAGAAAAAAAGAGCATCAATGAAGAGCTCAGGAGATCTGCCAGCTTCTGATAACTAATACTGAGGTTCACAGAATTGGGACCATGGAGTAAGAGGTATCTTGTAGAAGAGATTCTTGTACTAGAATGACTGGAAGGACTGGCTGATTTCTGTCTTACATAAAGTGTTTGGTGTAAGAGGTTTCTGACATTCCTTCTAGTCCTGAGATTCTGTGAATTGAATTCAACAAAATATAATAAACATATTGGGGTGGGAATGTAAGAAGATAGACAAAACAAATGCCCCTGCATTCAATGAGCTTACACTTCAGTAAAGAAGAAAGGAAAAAACAAAGAACTCAGACCTCCAAGGAAATTGAAATAGAAAATTAACAGTCCAGGCAAGGGAAATTGGAAGCCTCTTTTTAATGACTTTCCCTGCATATCTATCTCATATCATTTCATTTTTTGAAGAAAGGCATAAAAGTATGCTTGTATCTTTCACAGAAGCTCACAACAAACCTTTCCATGGAGGCAATCAATCAATATTTGTAGATTGCTATCTTGGGAACAGTAATAGACACCCCTTCAGATGACAGTTATTCTAGTCCCTGGCTATACTAACCTCTTCGCCTTTCTAGCTTAGGTTTATCTCCTGGATGACTAACATTTGTTTTGTCTTATTTAATTGCTTATATTCCTCAATGTCACTCCACTACTAGATTACTCATTTCCTGGTTATAATGCTTTTATTCTACCTCATTGATAATTTTCTGTACGCCACCTTCAGCAATTATGCATATTTCTACTTGCCTTTGGGTCAACGCACCTGCAACTTTATTGCAAGTCTGCTAACTTCTAGATTCTGGGATGCAGTAAAATGAAGAATGTTATGAAGTCAGAATTTAAATTCTGAAATGAATTTAAATTCTAGCTCCAATCTTTAATAGTTATATGATCCTGAATGAGTTTCTTCTTCTCTGTACCTGACTTTCTTTATCTATAAATTGGGTTATATACCTAGAGCATGTATCTCACAGCGTGTGTTGTGAGGAAAGGCATAAGTACTAAAGAAATGGGAGCTATTATGATTGTTATCTTTGCCTTTACCAGGATTAGTGGTAAGGGTCACATTTCCTTGTTATGGTAATGTAAAAAGTAATTGGTTATCAGCTGCAACATTTTAGTTTACTTTTAATAGGTAACAATGATCCTAATGCTAGGCCTTTATCTTATTGAATCTAAGGAAAACAGAACCTAAATAGAGGAACTGAAACTTGCCAAAGACTGTGGTGGTTACTTTAGGAAGAGTTGAGAGCTCCCCTTGGGTTAATAGGAAATATTTTCCAAAAGAATTTAAAAAAAAAACTTTCTTAAACTGACCTCTATCTTAGGTTCAATTAAAGATTTTTTTTTTATAAAAGGCACAAGGAGAAGGAAATGTTGCTTATACGGAAAATTTCATTGTTGGTGGGAACTAAAGATGGGTACCAGACACAGATTTCATTGCTATAGGGACTCCCAGGAGGAAACTCCTTCTAGCAATTCAGGTGAAGATGCCCTCTGTGACTTACAATCTTAGAGCATTACTTAGAGCCTGAAGAGATTAAGTGACTTGCCATGGTCACAAAACCAAATGTGTCAGATGCAGTACTTGAACCCAAGTCTTCCCAGTGGATACTAGTCTTGGCTAACTCTCCAACAGGACCATGAATTCACCTATGTGCTGGAGCCATGTTGAACCAGCTCACAGAACTGATAGTTATATTTTCAATATCACACTTGCACTTCCGAAACTACCAAGCTACAAATCAGGGCTTGACTGTTTAGGCATGAAAAAAGTGCTGAAGAAAATATTAAGAAGTCAGATTAAATTTAAAAGTGTGTTGTTGTTCATACTCCTCCCCCCCCGCCCCACCACGGAGAATCACTTAATCAACATTTGCCATTGAACTCTTACTATAAATCCTAATATTCTTAAAGGTTTTATAAATAAGACTGTGGTAACTTATCCAATACATCTTTAATGTGGCACTTAAGTTAACTGGGGAATATCATCTATGAGGTACAATGACAGAGGTCTAGAATTTCAAATGAGACAGGAGCTGGAATTAAATTCTGGCCATTCTCTACCTTTCTGACCTTATTCAAGTTTAACTAATTTCAATTTAATTGAGCAATCATTTGTAGGTTGCCTGATATGAACCTAGACCACTGTTCTAGGTGCTGGAGATACCAAGACAAAGACAAAATAGTCCCTGTGAACAGTTTACAGAATGTTCTACTGGGGAAAAACAACACGTACACTGCTAAGCAGGAAAAGTATTACTCTAGACACACATGGGGAGGGATCAGGAAAGTCTTCTTTGAGGAAGTAGCACTTCAGCTGAGCCTTGCCTCACGTTTCCTCATTTGTAAAATAAGAGGGGCTCAGAGATCTTTTCCTGTTTTTACATCTGTGATCTATGATCATTGCAGGGCATTATTGAGCCCCAGCCAGGTTCCGTCAAACCCAGGCAGGGTTCTGTCAAACTGTGGTGAGGGCAAAAATATTGGATTGAAAAGAACCTGAATTCTAGTCCAGTCTTTCATTAACTTGTTATGTGACCTTGGGAAACTCATTTCCCCTTTCTGGATATAGTTTTCTCATATTCAAAAAGAAGTTATTAAACCAGACTGACTGATTCAAAAACATTTTAAGTGCCTGAAATGTTCACTGTGCTAGGCATTAGGGATATAAAAAAGTTTAAAATGTGCCTGACCTGAAGGAGCTTATATTTTATTTGGGCGAAACCATACTTGCCATTCAAAGTAGGTTCAAAGTAATTTATGCAGGGAAGAACCTCTAGCGACTAAAAAGGAGAAGGTGCAGGATAAGTATTCATCATTTAAATGATCTCTGACCTCCCTTACAACTGTGACCTTTTATGATACTCTCTCCCTGTTGCTTTTTACTTGCTGAATACCAGTTACATTCAACTAATCTGCCATTAGCATGAGAAGAAAAGTCAGCAACATCTGCTTTAGTAGCTTCTTAGTAATAGTTGATGACAAAGTAAATGTGAGAATTTCTGGTTTCCTATTGAAGTATTATTATTATTGTTATAGTAGAAGTTATAGTAGCAGTAGTAGTAATTAATATTAAGCCCTATGAAGATATGAAGTAGATAATCCCAATCCTCAACAAAGAGAGAAGTAAAAAAATGAAAACAAAATAGAAAAAAAAGAGGAAAAACTCCTACTGAAAACCTCTAGATTATGGCATTAAGATAAAGATGAACTGAAGTAGGGCTAAGGGTAACCTTACTTTACTGCTTCCTGCAAAGTGGCTAATTTCAGGAAATAGAAAATCCTACTTTTCTATTGTCATCTGTGTCAGACGAGGCTGGTTTCTAAGGTAGTCCTTTTAAAGGGGATTAAACAATTTCTATTCATTCTCCTCTTAATGTCATAGCCTAAATGGTGTAAGGACCAGCAATTTCCCTTTCTGTACACTGAAGATGTGCAGTATATGATCTTTTTTCTCAAAGTGTCCTAATGGTTATAATCATAGTTTATGTTTCCATAGTAAGTTAAAGGATTGCAAAGAACTTTCCTCAAAACCCTCTGAGTTAGGAAGTGTAAGAATTATGATCCCTACTTTAAAAATGAGGAAGCTAATACTCAGAGAATTTATGTGTCTAGGATATGCATGAGTAAGTGCTCTTTCGAGGATCTGAATCCAAAGTTGCTCCTGTCCCAATCTGCCTCTTAAAAGTTCTCATTGGCAGAAACAAGTGACTATTGGAAAGAGGAATCTTTCTCTGTCTCTTTTATGCAAATACATACCCTGATCCCACTACGTACCACTCAGTTGTGACTTTTAGAAGCCTAAAGTGCAGCATCCCTAGAAGAAAAAGGGGTAGAAAAAGGAGGAACAGTACATTTTCCCATTTTTTAAATATTACGATTCTTTCCCAAATCGCTGCCAATGGATGATAGTGATGATGATGATGACAACAACCACAGACGATGATACAGTAACTGGAATTTACAAAGCACCTACTATGTGCCAGACACTGTGTTAACAGCTTCAAAAATTATCTCAGTAGTCTCTCATAATATTTCAGAGGCAGGTGCTATATTACTATCCCTATTTTGCAGTTGGGAAACTAAGGTAAACAGAGGTTAAATGACTCTATTAAGGTAATAAAGCTATTGTGTTCTGAGGCTGCATTTGTACTCAGGTCATCCTGACTCCAAGCCGAGTCCTCCAGGCCCTGTGCACTGTGCCACCTAGTTCTTCTAATTAATTTGGGTTAACAAACATTTTTTTTATCTCAGTGACCTTGCTGGAATGGTTAAACTCTTGGTCATTCACACTTTTCCATAATTGCTTTGTTCAGATAATGCTTTAAGTTAATAATGCCTTTGTGTCCAGCATGACCACCATTCCCTCCCTAATCTACCTACCACAAGCTTGGATCGAGGCAGAAATCTTTAGCTCCTCCCAGTTAGAGCTCCTTTTGAGGCAACATAATTATATCATTTTATAACATAATTATGTGTATAATATAATGTATATAATTAATTGCCTGATGATATTATCAAAAGTAACCAATTTGCAGGTTCCAGAACTGTAAGATTTTGTTGCTTATTATTTTAGCCTATTTAATTTCCTTACTCAAATTCTGTGGGTACACAGGTTAATTCTCAAAACAATACCAACTTTTTGTGACTGATCCTCCCTCATGCTGCTACCATTTTCACAGACAAATTTCTACAGATAATCTAGGATAGTCAAAGAATGCTAGAGCAGGAAGGAACCCCAACAGCATTTAGACTAACCGTGACTTGATGCAAGTGTCTCCATATAGCCTCCTTGGTGATGATCACTGATCAAAAATCTTAGGTTCGTACATTGCACACTGTAATGGACCTTCATCTCATCTTTTTTCTATCCAGTTACTCTCCAAGATTTTGTGGTCTCCAGAAACTCATCATTTTGCAAGATGAAGTCAACCTCAGAGTGTTATATATGTCCATGTTTGAAAACACTCTTTGTCATCTTTTAAAGTTAATTACTTGTCCTGAAGATCTCATAGAACTCTGATCTGGAAATTTGCTAGTGGCCTTTGGCCAATTTTATTAAAGCTGTGAACTAACCTATAATATATGTAGGCTCTTGTAAAGAAGTAAATCCTGGAAGACAACCTAAATCCATCCCCTTGGGTTGTGAGTCTCTCTTACTCTGAATAAATTATAAATCAAGGGTTAGTAACCTGAAGTCTTCAACCTTTATTTTTAATTGGTAGTTGTGTTTCAATATAATTGACCTCCTTTTATACTCCTATGTATTTCATTTTGCACACCTAAACATATTATTCAGTGAATGGGTCCCGACATATCACCAGACTTACGTGAATCACACACACACACAAACACACACATGCATGCACACATGCACACACATTAAGAACACCCCTCCTTTCCATCCACCCCAAGTCAACATGTATTTGATAACAAGAAACTCCTGCTTATCTCTATATTACATTCAAAACCTGAAGAATAAAGCTATGGTAAACCACCCACCATCAAAAAGATCCCATATCATCTCTAATTGTGAAGTCCTTGTACTTTCAGATTCTGTGCACTGACCTGGTATCTGAAGATGTTGTAAGATTCCTGAAGTGGGTAGGAGTATTTATAAAGTCCTATATGCAAGCCTCATTGGAATTATTTTCTCAGGCGAGATCATATTCCTTGGGGAGACGATTATTCACATGAATGCTCTTAAAAGCTTTTGACCCTTGTAACTTACTTTGCAGAACAAGTTCCCTCCAGACTTTGTGTACATTCTCTGCGGAGAAACATAATAAATCTGATTCTCTCTATCTTTCCTCCACCCCCAGGGAAATGGGTTTCCTGGAATAATCTGAATTTCTACCTCTCTTTCTAATAAAGGAATGTATTTGGAAATAGTGGAAATAAGTGTCCTTTTGCCACTCTCCCACCTCAAGATCTGTGTTATTCTTAGGTCTATTTTGGGTCTAACAAATGGGGATACTGGGAAAGATTTCACAAAATAGGGAACAGTGGAAATAAGCCTCAAAAAAGTCTAGAATTCTGAGAGGTAATGATAACAATGAGTACAATAGGACCACCACAACAACAGTCCCAGTGGAGGAGATCAGAATCATGTGGGAATATGAAGAGTGCATGTCATACCCACAGCCCTGTTGGCTATTGACATTGTGACAAGGATGTTTTCATTAAGGCTGAAGAGAGTGAGCTTGCATTCTTTTTTTTTTTCATCAAACCTTCTATTGTATTATAAAGCAGAAATCATCAAAATTCTTTAACGTATATAATATATAAAAATAAATCAGAATGTTGGGAGAGAAAGATATAAAAGAAACTACTGAGAATATCATCTGTCCAATAAACATAAAACACAAACAATTGTGGAAATAACTGAAGCAATTCCATTAAAAATAGTTGAAAATGGATAATAGTTTTGAAGAAAGTTGAGTTTAGAGCATTTTTCTTTTCAAAAGAGAAGAAAAAAGGCGAGCATGTAGTGTGCCACAATCTGTATTCAAACTTCACAGTTCTTTCTCTGGATGAAGACAGCATTCTCCATCGTGAGTCCTCTGGAGTTGTCCTTGCCCCTTACGTTGCTGAGAAGAGCGAAGTATGTCAGGGTTGGTCCTCACGGAATCCATATATCTGTGGTTGGGTACAATGTTCTCCTGGCTCTGATCTGCTCGCTCAGCATTATGTCGTGTAGGTTTTTCCAGGTTGTTACAAAGTCCATATCATCCCCATTTCTTATGGCACAATAGTATTCCATTACCTTCATATACCACAGCTTGTTCAGCCATTCCCCAACTGATGGGCATCCCTTTGATTTCCAATTCTTGGCTACCACAAAAGAGCCGCTATAAATATCCTTGTACATATGGGTCCTTTTCACACTTGTGTGATTTCTTTGGGATACAACCCTAGAAGTGATATTGCTGGGTCAAAGGGTATGAACATTTTTATAGCCTTTTGGGCATAGTTCCAAATTGCTCTCCAAAATGGCTGGATCAGCTCACAACTCCACCAGCAATGTAACAATGTTCCAATTTCCCCATATCCTTTCCAGCATTTATCACTTTCCTGTTTTGTTATTTTAGCCAATCTGACAGGAGAGATGTGGTATCTAAGAGTTGTTTTGATTTGCATTCTCTAATCAGTAGTGATCCAGAGCATTTTTTCATATGCCTATAGATAGCTTTAATTTCTTCCTCTGAAACTGCCTGTTCATATCCTTTGACCATTTCTCAATTGGGGAATGGCTTGTATTCCTATATATTTGGCTCAGTTCCCTGTATATTCAGAAATGAGGCCTTTATCAGAGATACTAGTTGTAAAGATTTTCTCCCAATTTTCTGCTTCCCTCCTAATTTTTGTTGCATTGGCTTTTTTGCACAAAAACATTTCAATTTGACATAATCAAATTATCCATTTTATATTTTGTAATGCTCTCTATCTCTGTTGGGTCATGAATTCTTTACTTTTCCATAAATCTGATAAGTAAACTATTCCTTGCTTTCCCAAATTACTTATAGTATCAGCTTTTACTCCTAAATCATGAACCCATTTTACTTTATTTTGGTATATAGTGTAAGATATTGGTCTATGCCCAGTTTCTGCCCTACCATTTTCCAATTTTCCCCAACAGTTTTTGTGCAATAGTGAATTATTAGCCCAGAAGCTGACCTCTTTGGGTTATCAAAGAGTAGATTGCTAAACTTGTTGATTTCTCCTACTTAGTAAGTATGTGGCCTTGGGTGAGTGTGTCATTTAAACTCACTCAGCCTCGCTTTCCTTATCTGTGAATGGTGATAGTGATAGCAGCAACTGCATAGAACTACTGTGAGGTTCAAATGAGTTAGCATATGAAAAGCATCTTGCAAACCTTAAAAAGGTATATAAATGCCAGTTGCAGTTGTTTTAAAGCCTTGTGTACAGTTCTACAATTGCTTCAAATGCCCCCTCTTGCAAAAGGACCCTAGGAGAGAAACCTCCCTACACCCCCAAATGCATCATGGAATGGAAAACACAGAACAGTCAAGTCAATAAATTTATAAAGGCCTTGAATCACTTTTATATTTCCTATGGATCAAGTGAAGTCATAGAGAGAAGCAAAGTTTATTGACAGAAAGGCCACTGGGAATCCAGGTCCCTTGGGATATTTAACACACATGCTAATTATGAAGATAATGAGCTCTCCCCCTGGATCAGGCTTCCTTACTAGGTAAGTGACCCCCACTAGGATAAGCCTGGCCCCTTATTAATACTTCCCACCCCAGGACAACAATTGGCCTAATCTTAGATTCACCGGTGCCACAATGATGACAAGACAGGACTCCTGTCTGCTCCATGCTTTATAGACTCTGTAAGTAAAACAAGTGCAGATATGTTTACATGAAAGCTATTGTATAGAGATAGCGTTGAGCTTAAGATACATAGATTCATATTAACTGTAAAGAAGAAATACTTGACAAGATAGGCTGCTAGAGACTGAAATGGGCAACTGAGTTAGGTTTTAGAATCTTGTGTTCTCTGGAAGTCTGAACAAGCATCAGTCATCTTCACCTGTATTTCGCTATCCTGGTATCCTGTTGTATGTTAGTGCAGTTATATATGGCATGGTCCTAATAAGTTTTCATCCTAATCATAATAGGTTTAGATCATGTAGTTTTGCTCTGCTCCACAGCTACAGACAAATGTGTATTCTCATCTCTCCATTTCACTAGTAATATGCCACTGATCACAAAAGTTAGGAGGAGCGATTGTAGATGCCTTAGTGTAGTCCATCTCCACTTCTAGAGATCAAGTTCTGTTAACAGTTGGTTAGGCATGTCAGCTTTATATAGGAAAGAGTATGTCAGTAAGATTCAATGGTTTATTGTGAGGTCCTACTTGGGATGAAAGGAATTGAAAAGACACCCTACTTAGGCTCCAAGGGTCCCAAGGAGTGCTAGGGGGAAATATAAAGAAATACATCAGATGGGAAGTTGGGCAACATTCATAGCTGAGTCCAAAATCTCTCTGTGAAGTTTTTCTTACTATCACTACTGCTACTACTATTGGCTAATGTGTGTGTGTATGTATGCATGTATATATGTATGTATACACACACATATATGTATATATTATATATATATATAATCATTTACAAAGGATTTTCCTCATAATAGCTTTGTGATTTTTGTTGCTCAGTCATTTCAATTGTGTCTGCCTCTTTGTGACCCCATTTGGGGTTTTCTTTGCAAAGCAGCTGGAATGTTTTGCCATTTCCTTCTCCAGCTCATTTTACAAATAAAGAACTGAGGCAAACAGGTTCAAGTGACTTTCCCAGAGTCACACAGCTAGTAAGTGTCTGAGAACAGATTTGAACTCAAGAAGATGAGTCTTATCGACTCCATGCCCAGCACTCTATCCACCCAGCTGCCCCAAGATTCACACACACACGCACACACACACACACACACACACACACGTGTGTGTGTGTGTATATGCTTTACCATTTTCAAAAGACTTCAGTCACAATAGCACTGAGATAATAGTATTATAAGTCTCATTACTCTCATTTTATAGAGGAATCAGAATGAGAATGGTAAATTGCCTTGCCTACGGTTACACAGCTTATAAGAGTCAGAGATGACAACCAATGCAAGAGCCTTATGCCAAAAATTCCAGTGATCTTTCCATTCCCTGATTCTCTGACAACCTCGGTCCACAGGGGTGTTATCCTTCTGGCTTCAATAATGCTATTATTACCCGGTCCTTTGGAATATTTTCAACTTTCTGGCCTGATGAGTAATGAATAGCTTTCAAAAATTAATTTGACAGAAACCTAGCTGGGGTACAACTTTATGAAGTGATTAAGAAAGCAAATAAAGATACAGAATTTATGATTGTCAAGATTAAAAAGTCTCTAAAGGCTCTTCTTCTGCTCTATCCCTTCTGACCTTGCTAGCTGTGTAGCTTGAAGACCCCCTTCTTTAAAACCTCCAAATTCTCCTTGTTTGCCTCTGAAGAGCTATAGGAGAGAGGTAAATACTGGGAATAAGTCTTATTTTCCTCTGCTTTTTGTCAGTTGAAATAATGGATAGTTAATATGTTATAAGATGATCAGCAATCAGTAATGCTCAATAGTAGTTCTCTCTCACAGACATTGTGCATCAAATAGCCTGGAAAATGCTGAAGAGCTCCTTCAGTGGGATGACAGTTAAAAGGATCAGGAGCAAAGGAGAAAATACTGTGGGGGAGAAGTAAATTCTTCAACCTCATTGTTTTTGTCATATTGAGTGTCCCTGAGTGTTAGACGCACATGGGCCTTAGTTATTAATAATTTTATTATAGGTATATATCATAACATGGTGAAACATCTAAAACAGGGTATAGAAAAGGTAATAAAAGCTAGCATTTATATGGCATTTTGAGGTTAGCAAATCATTTTACATATGTTATCTCGGTTGCCTCTTACAACAACCTTATGAGGTATATGCTATTTATTGCCACTTTAAAGATGAGCAAATTAAGTATGAAAGAGGATAAATGATTTGCCCATGTATACACAGCTGGTAAACATCTGAGAAAGGAGTCACACTCAAGTCTGTCTGACTTGAAGTTTAATACTCTATCCACTACATAATCTTGATGCCTCTACGGTAGAAATAGAATGAATTAGGATCTTTGACAGGCTCAGGGGATGTCCATGATCAACCTATCCTTTGGCTTGGGTTCTTAGGTTTGATTTCCACTGTGAGATTCCTTATTGACTCGGTGTAGGGCAGAACCAGTCAAGGTTAATATGACTAACAATGTGTCTCGTAATAAGGACTGGAAAGGAGGTGATACAGGACAATTTAATTCTGAACAGGGTGCATGGGAAATGTGATGTTATCCTCTTACTGGGCTCAGCCCATATATGGAACTCTGCCCATAGTCCCATATTCTGCCTTGGGATCTCAACTCAAGTGGGATGTAGAGAACTTTGTGAGAACTAGGAGTAGAGTTTTGTTGAGAAGTGAAAGCTTTGTGATCCCCATGAAGAGCCATGAGAGATAGTGTTGTATAGTAGATAGAGAGGTAGCCTGGAATTCAGAAAAAGACCTGGTTTTGAGCCTTGCCACTGATGCATAAGCTCTGTATGATGCTGAATATTTTGACAGGTTTGTGGAGAAAGAAGAACAGAGGTTTTGGAATAGTAGGTGGCATTTGTTGTACTGCTGTCCTTCACCATAAGGAACTCTTCCAAAGAAAGACTTCTATTTCTTCCAAAAAACTCTTCCATTTTGGGGGGATATTCCTCTGAATGATCGCCAACAACTTCTCTATAGGGCACAGTACACATTGTGCTTTTTTGGGTAGCTTTATTGGGAGCAAGTTAAGGAGAAGCACTTTATCTTCTCTTTTTTGAATACCCCAGGACTACCACAAGGGACTACTTGCATTGTAAGGGTTCAATGAATAGCTTCTCTCTCTTTTTTCTTCCAGGATTTGGAATTTTGGCTCAGAATTTTGCCTCTTCTGCTCAATATGCTACCTTTTATTAACACTACTTCTTCCCTCACCTTCCTTCTCACTGGTGTTCCTGGACTGGAAGCCTTCCACAGCTGGATCTCCATTCCTTTCTGTTGTCTTTATGTAACTGCCCTTTCAGGGAATGGCATGATCCTCTTTGTCATCATCACTGAATCAAGCCTCCATGAGCCCATGTACTATTTTCTCTCTATGTTGTCCACCACCGACCTGGGTTTGTCTATCTCTACCCTGGTCACCATGCTAGGCATCTTCTGGTTCAATGCCAGAGAGATCAGTTTTGATGCCTGCCTAGCCCAGATGTTCTTCATTCAACTCTTCACTGTCATGGAGTCCTCAGTACTCTTGGCCATGGCCTTTGATCGCTTTGTGGCCATCTCTAACCCATTGCGATATGCCACTATTTTAACAGAATCCAGAATTGCCCAAATTGGAGTGGCAATTGTCACAAGGGGGACACTCATACTTACACCAATGGTCCTTCTTCTTAAACGCTTGTCCTACTGCCACAGCCATGTACTCCATCACTCCTACTGCTTCCACCCTGATGTGATGAAGCTGTCATGTACAGATACCAAAATCAACAGCGCAGTAGGATTAGCTGCCTTGATCAGCACTGCTGGGGTGGATTCCATCTTTATTCTCCTCTCATATGTATTGATCATTAAAACTGTCCTCAGCATTGCCTCTCCAGAGGAGCGGCACAAGGCTTTCAGCACATGCATCTCCCACATTGGAGCTGTAGCTATCTTTTACATTCCTCTCATCAGCTTGTCCTTTGTCCACCGGTTTGGGAAGCAAGCTCCTCCTTATGTGCATACACTCATTGCCAATGCTTACCTGCTCATACCCCCAGTGATGAATCCAATCATCTATAGTGTGAAGACCAAGCAAATCCGTAAGGCAGTGCTCAAAGTCCTACTTCAAAAGAGTCCTAAGTCTGACTGAGGATCCAAACTCCTCATTTCTACTCTTTATGGGAAAGATTCAAATATGCTGAGGGTCCAATCAATTAAGATAAACTTTTTTCATTGTTTTGGGGGACAGTGTAATTCAATTCACCTGCTCAGTGAAGCATCAGCAACACCTCACATGAGGAACGAAAAAAAAATAACAGTTTCACTTGTGGGTTAGTTTCACCCTGTAAAAGAAAATGTGACATTACTAGAGTGATCAATTTCTTAGTCAATCTTCTGTCATAGAGGGCAGGCAAGAGGTTATATTGTGTGCTTTGTTAAAACTTAAATTGCTTCTGTTTTTTTTTCCTGTTTCCAGACTTCCATTTAGCAATCTTCCATCATATTAGCAAGTAAACATTCTCCACAAATGCCACTTTGTAAAAGTCACAGCCAACCCCTTCTAAATTTCAATTGGCAAATATCTCCTGAAAACCTGTTGTGTTCAAGGTACTCTGATTATTGTAAGGAAATATGATGTGTCCTCTGAACTCAAGGAGCTAAGCTATATAGTTAGTTGAAGTGGAGAATTGAGGAGCTAAAGAACAAGGGTTTGAATGCTGGCGCTGTCACATAGTACCATTATGATGTTCTTCAAATCATTTAATCTTCTGGTCTCAATTTCTACTTCTATAAAACAAGAGGGATGGACTATATGACCTCTATGGTCCCTTCCAGCACTGAACTTATAAACTCTGAACTGTTCATTATACTATACTATAATTATTATATAGCATACTATATCATATTATTATTATACTATTTTATTATACTAGGTTCAAAGTCTAGAGTATGGATTTAGAATGACTATCCTGTTTTTTTTTCTTTTTCTTCTTTTAAGTAACACTTCCTATTTTTTCTTTCTCTTGGAGTCAAATCTATTGGTCAAACACTGTATATATTGATCTTACTGACAATCAGACTTTGCTCAGGTTATCCAACCATCCATCCATCTAT
Source organism: Trichosurus vulpecula (assembly GCF_011100635.1). Lineage (NCBI taxonomy): Eukaryota > Metazoa > Chordata > Mammalia > Diprotodontia > Phalangeridae > Trichosurus > Trichosurus vulpecula. The sequence goes on along the minus strand of NC_050574.1, from coordinate 86,758,396 downwards.
TTGCTTGTTTGTAATAACTCAGATCTAAATAGCACTTTTAAACTTAGAGGACTTCACTCATAAACATCCTAACACATATACAGAATATATAATATTAGCCTTATTTTATAGATAAAGGACCTGAGGTTAAACGACTTGCTCACAGTCACATAGATTTAACTCCACATTTCTTGATTCCAAGTCCAGTGTTGTGTCTACTATACCTCACTCTCTTAGCTAAGGTCATATAGCTGGTAAATATTAGAGTTTAACTAACATTTATTAAGTGCCTACACTATCCATTGAACTTCCCAATAAATGATCAAAGGATAAAAACATCTAGTTCTCAAAGGAAGAAATTTAAGTTATTTGGTAGACTTACAAGAGAATGGTCAAAATTATTAATAATTAGAGAAATATATATGAAAATACTTCTGAAATTCTCTCTTATGCTTATTTTATTAGAAAAAATCACAAAAAAGGAAAATTACAATTGTTGGAGGCACTGCAGGAAGGTAGGCCTGCTCATGGACTGTTGTGGAGAACTAGAATATATAGGTCCCTATTTTTAGTAAAGCAGTTTTGGGGCAAAAAGTCTCTAAAATATACACATATATATATATATACATACATACATACATATGTATATATATTCATTAATCCACATATATATTCATTAATCCACTGATACAGCTTCTAGGCTTATATATGAAAGAGATGAAAGAACAGAAGGACTCATGTGGACAAACAATATTTATGGCAGTTTTTTCTATTGTAATAAAGAACTGGCAGATATCCATCAATTACGCATTGGCTAAAGCAGTTATGGTATATGAATGAACTGGAACATTGTAGTGGTATAAGACATTTTGAAAAGGTTAATTTCAGAGAAATTAAAGGAGTCTTGTATGATCCAAAGCAGAGAGAAATGAGAAAAACCAGGAGTGAAAATGATGATACCCTAATAACATTATAAAGAAAAATAGTTTTGAAAGACTTATGATTCTGATCAATGCAATGACCAACCACAATTCCAGAGAACTCATGAGGAAGCATTCTAACTACCTCCAGACAGAGGAATGAATAACTTAAAATGCAAAATGACACACTGGTTTTTCACGTGGCAAATTTGATTTGCTTATTTGTTATAAGGATAGTGATCTATGCATATATGTACATATGTATGTATGTATGTATTTCATTGGAGGGTTGGTACAGAGAGAGGGGGTAGTGATATTTCTACTTAAAAAAATAAGAAAAGAGGATCATTGATAAATTTAAAAATTCACACAATAAAGTTAAAGACAGATGATCAGGACGGTATTAAAAGTAACGTTGAAATTTTATATGTTTATATCTAAGTACTGTATGTGTATATACTCACATGTACATAAATTCATATGTGAATATATATATGCACATATGGATATAGAGAGACAAAAATGTGTATGTATATATATATAAAATCAAGCTATACATAATAGAAATTTGTAGTTTTATACATAATCTCTCTTTTATGTTCTATTTTCTCTATGGAACTATTCTCTCTGCTTAGAGACAGCTTGTGGGACAGTGGCTAGAGCATGGACCTTGGAGTCAGAAAGACATAACTTAAAACACAGCCTCAGATTATCACTAGATGTGTTACCCTGGGCGAGCCACATAACTTCTGTTTGCTTTAGTTTTCTCAACTGTAAAATGGGCATAATAATAGAACCTACCTCACAGGGTTGTTGTGAGGATCAACAGAGATAATATTTGTAAAAACATTTTCACACATTTCCTAGCACATAGCAGGTACGTATAAATGCTTATTGTCTGCCCCATTCCTCTTCGCTTTTCATTGTTTTTGAAATTCTGAATTTTTGGAAAAAGCTGCAATACCCTGTGAAGAGATTTGGATATATACAAAGGCAAATAAACACAACCATTGCCTTCAAGGAACTTATGGCTTAGTGAAGAGTTGCTTTACCAAAGACTTGTGGATCTCTTTGTCAGTCTGGTGAAACCACTGGGACATTTCTCAGAATGATATTTTTTAATAATTGAAGGAATCATTAAATTACTTTTAGAAGTCAGTGAAAATAAAAAGGTAACCTCCATTCACATTTGAAGACCTCTTGAAATCTGTCTGTGAACCTATTAAGGGCATATTGACACCAGATTTAAGAATTCCTATTTTAACAGCTTATATAATTACCTTCTTCAAAACCTGACTAAAATTTTCATCCTTTACTCATTCACCAAGCATTTATTAATCACTTACTCTGCTATAAAGCATTGTACCAGACAAAAGCAATTTTTTTTGTTTGTTTTTATTTGCAGGGGGGAAGGACAGGCAATTGAGGTTAAGTAACTTGCCCAAGGTCACACAATAAGTGTGTCAAGTGTGTGAGGCCATATTTGAACTCAGTTCCTCCTGACTCCTGGGGCAGTGCTCTACTCACTGTACCACCTAGCTGTCCCGAGACAAAAGTAATCTTAATCTACATGTCTAACCTTTTCACTCCAGTGCTAAAAAAAAACAAAACAAACAAAAGCTTCATTAGCTCTTGTCTATAGAATAAAACCAACCCTGACATTCAAGGCATTTCACACTCTGGATGCACTGTGCCTTTTAAATATATCATAGTCTTTATTCCTTCACGTATTCTTACCCTGCCCTTTACCATCATCCTGCATTATATGCTGTCTCTCAATCCTGGAATGGTCTTTTCCCACCTGTACATTTGTCTCAAGCCTTCCCTTCCTCAAGGTCTAACTCATCTACCATTTCTTCTGTGTGTAACAACCATGGCAAGTAGAAGAAATTCCCTTTTTCCTTAATCTTCCATAACCTTTTATTGGCTTTTTTTTTTTAAAAAAAAACACATTTAACGTAGACTAACTTGTATTACTCACTTGGGCAGCTATGTGGCTCAGAAGATGAAGTGAAGGTCTGAAGTCTTCCTGAGTTCAGATATGGCCTCAGACACTAACTGTATGACCTCAGGCAAGTCACTTACCCCTGTTTACATCAGTTCCTCGTCTGTAAAATGATGTGGAAAAAAAATGACAAACCACTCCAATATCTTTGCCAAGAAATCCATAAACGGGGTCCTGAAGAGTTGGACACAACTGAACAACAACCACAATTCATATTACAGTTATGCAATCTCATCTAATCTAAACTTCTCCCTACTAGTCCCTTAAAGGAAGGGACCGGATTCTTATGGTCTACATCACTATATCTTGTGGAGTGTCTATCCTGTTGTTGTTGTTCAGTCTTTTCAGTTGTGCCTGACTTTGTGACCCCATTTGGGGTTTGCTTGGCAAAGACATTGGAGAAGTTTGCCATTTCATTTTTTAATTTTTTTTGGGGGGGAGGCAATCAGGATTAAATGACTTGACCAGGGTCACACAGCTAGTAAGAGTGTGAGACCAGATTGACTTAGGAAGATGAGTCCTCCTGATTCCTGCCCAGAACTCCATCAACTGTGCTACCTAGCTGCCAATGTCTATCATGTAAGTACATTTTAATGAATGTTTTTGAGTTGGTCAAAGAATTTATGAAGCATTATGTTCTAGGCACTCTGCTAAGCACTAGGGATACAAAGAAAAGCAAAGATGGAACCTGCCCTCAAGGAGCTCACACTATAATGAGGGAGACAACAAGAAAAATGTACATACATTTTCCAGTAAATGAATGAAATGATAAATTAAATGACTAAAAATATTAATACCATTTCATAGATGAATTTCAGGATGAAACCATTTAAATAGAGATGGGAGGGGTGGGGGAAGATAAATATCCTGGTGGTCAGTAGATCTCCATTTTAGCATCAGTTTCTGGTAAATTTACTGAGTGATTTTGAAAGAGTCATACATTTCTCTAGTCATCTTTTGGAAAAATCAATGACACTATACTGACCCTGCCAACTCAGAAGAGTTTTTAGAATTAAGTGAAATAACACAAAATGTATTGGAAAAAAGGAACTTCTAAAAAATGGCTACCTGTATTATGTACAAACAAAATAAAACAAAACAAAAAAACTACTTTAATATTAATTATTTAACAAAAGTCCTACAAAAACTCTTTAAATTAAAAAAGTTAGGAATGATCATACTGCCATTAACCCCCCCCCCATTTTACAGATGAGGAAAGTGAACCTCAGCCAGGTGCAATGGTTTGATCAAGGTCACAAAGCTATTACATGATCTTTGAAGAATTGTAGAGGGTAAGATAGATGCTTCAGGATTCAACAAAGGCAAACTCCATTTTTATTTTCAAGAAAGGAAAATAATGGGGGGTGGGGTAGAGCCAAGATGGTGGAGCAAAAGCAGGACTTGCTTGAGCTCTCCCTCAAATCATTCCAAACACCTGTAAAAAATGACTCTGAAATTCTAGAATTACAGAACCCATGAAATGACCAAGTGAAACAATTATCCAGCCCAAGATAGCCTGGATGGTCACTGGGAAGGGTCTATCACACTGTGCTGGGAGTAGAGCACAACCCAGCACCAGCCCAGACCAAGCTGGAGCAGACCAGGCAGAGCAAGCTTCAGGGCACTGAATCACTGAGCTGTCATGGTTTCCAGACTTCTCAACCAAAAAATGCCAAAGACAATTTAGCAGGTAAGTGAGAAAACTCTGTTTTACCTGGGTGAGAGAAGGGTGTCATCTGGCCCCAGCCCCAGGGTGGCAGAGGTGGCTGCAGCAAAAGTGGCAGCAGCAGCAGAGGCTATTTCCAGAGCTCCATGCCCACAGATAGTGGGGGGAATCAAGCCACTGATCAGAGCTACAGGGCAAGGATCTCTTTGCTGGTGCTGAGGCAGGATTCTCTTGCTTTGCCCTGCTTGGGTGTGGGTTGCAGCCCTGGTTGGCCATCCTGGAGTGAGGAGGAGTGCTAGTATGGCAAAGCTTTTGGTGGCTGTGGAGAGGGAGTCTTCCTAGCAGTTCTAAGGCATAAAAGAGTCCTTGAGGACACTCACAGACCAGAGCACAGGCAAGGAGAGGAGTAAACACCTGTCCTTGAATCATGCCACCACAGAAGAACTGAAAATTTATAGGGGCCTATAAGTAGCTCAGAAAACAGCTGGGCAAAACCCCTGAAGCTTGGCACAGAGCACTCTCCACTCCGGAAGCAGAGTCATATCTTGACAAAGAGCTCAAAAGTCAAGTAATTGGCTGGTGAAATGAGTAAACAGCATTAGAAAATCAGACTATAGAATCTTATTTTGATGATAAAGAAGATCAAAACATACAGCCAGAGGAAGACAACAAAGTCAAGGATTCTACACCGAAAGCCTCCAAGAAAAATATGAATTGGTCTCAGGCCATGGAAGAGCTCAAAAAGGATTTGGAAAATCAAGTAAGATTGAGGAAAGAAAGACTGAGGAAAAGTTAGGAAAAGAAATGAGAGAGATGCACGAAAATCATGAGAAATGAGTCAACAGCTTGCTAAAGGAGATCCAAAAAAAAAAAAACCAGAAAAAAATAACACATTAAAAAATAGACTAACCCAAATGGCGAAGGAAGTCCAAAAGCCAATGAGAAGAATGCCTTAAAAACAGAATTGTCCAAATGCAAAAGGAAGTCCAAAAGCTCACTGAAGAAAATAATGCCTTAAAAATTAGAATGGAGCAAATGGAAGCTAATGACTTTATGAGAAATCAAGAAATTATAAAACAGAACAAAAAGAATGAAAAAAATAAAAAAAAACTATGTGAAATATCTCATTAGAAAAACCACTGCCTGGAAAATGGTTCGAGAAGAGAAAATTTAAAAACTATTGGACTACCTGAAAGCCATGATCAAAAAAAGAGCCTAGACAACATCTTTCAAAAATTATCAAGGACAACTGCCCTGATATTCTAGAAGAAGAGGGTAAAATAGAAATTGAAAGAATCCACCAATGACCTCTTGAAACAGATCCCAAAAGGAAAACTCCTAGGAATATTGTGGTCAAATTCCAGAGTTCCCAGGTCAATGAGAAAATATTGCAAGCAACCAGAAAGAAACAATTCAAGTAATGTGGAAATGGAATCAGGATAACACAAGTTCTAGCAGCTTCTACATTAAGGGATTGAACAGCTTGGAATATGATATTCCAGAGGTCAAAGGAGCTAAGATTAAAACCAAGAATCACTTACCCAGCAAAACTGAGTATAATACTTCAGGGCAAAATATGGATTTTCAATGAAATAGAGGACTTTCAAGTATTCTTGATGAAAAGACCAGAGCTGAATAGAAAATTTGACTTTCAAATACAAGAATCGAGAGAAGCACAAAAAGGTAAATAGGAAAGAGATATCATAAGAGACTTTTTAAAGTTGAAGCATTTACATTCCTACATGTAAAGATAATATTTGTAACTCATGAGAACTTTCTCAGTATTAGGGTAGTTGAAGGGAATATATACACACATATGTATGTATATATGTATTATATATATATGTATTATATATGTATCTTATATATATGTATTTTATACATATATATATATATATATAGACAGAGGGCACAGGATGAGTTGAATATGAAGTTATGATATCTAAAAATTAAGGGGTGAGAAGAATATATTGGGAGAAGGAAAAAGGGAGTGATATAATGGGATAAAATATATGACCTAAAAGAGGCAAGAAAAAGCTGTTATAGTGAAAAGGAAGAGGGGGGAGGTGAAAGAGAATGAGTGAACCTTACTCTCATCAGATTTGGTTTAAAGGAGGGAATAACATACGTACTCAATTGGGTATCTTACCCTACAGGAAAGTAAAGGGCAAGGGGATAATGCTGGGGGCGGGCGATGATACAGGCAGGGCAGACTGGGGGAAGGGTAGTCAGAAGCAAATACTTTTGAAAAGGGACAGGGTCAAAGAAAAAAAATGAATAAATTGGGGAAAGGACAGGATAGTGGGACATATAGTTAGGCTTTCACAAAGTAACTACTATGGAAGTGTTTTGCATAACAATACAAGTATAACCTATATTGAATTGCTTGCCTTTTCAAGAAGGGTGGGTGGGGAGAGAAGAAGAGAAAGAATCTGGAACTCAAAGTACTAAAAACAAATGCTAAATATTGTTTTAACATGCAACTGGGAAATAAGATATATAGGCAATGGGGTATAGAAATCTATCTTGCCCTACAACAAAGTAAGGGGGGAGGGAATAAGGTGAGGGGAGTGGGGTGATACAAGAAAGTGCAGACTGAGGAAAGAGGCAATCACAATACATGCCATCTTGGGGTGGGGAAGGGGAGAGATGGGGAGAAAAAGTATTATGAAAACTAAAAATAAATTAATCTTTAAAAAAAGAAATGAAAAGAATCGAGTCCAAAAACTACAGGCCCATGAGTATGACTTCATTTCTTGGTGAAGTTCTAGGTTGTCTTATTTAAGGGATAATAAGTGAACATCTAGGAAAGGCTTAATGTAGGAATGAAAAAAAAAGAATAAGCCTTTATCATGTGCACACTATGTGCCACACACTATGTCCTAGCCACTGTGTAAAGCACTGAGAGCTACAAATACAAGCAAATAAGAATTTCAGTTGGAAAGGGAAGAAAATAGCTCAGCAGAGGTTCCAAAAGAAAAAAAAATAAAGCTTCATCAAAGACAATATATGCCTGATTAATCTAATTTTCTTAGAAGTATCATACTGATAAAACAGGAGAATGCTATACGTACAGTTTGCCTGAAGTTTGTACTTCATAAATTATTTTATTCTATCCTTAGCCAAGTGATGAAGAGCTGGATGATGGTACAATCAAGTAGATACAGAACCGTGTGAATGGCCAGATGCAAAATATAATTATTATTAGATATGAGATAAACTTGGAAGGAAGTGTCTGGTGGAGTGATCTGGGGATTATTATTTGTCCTTGTGCAGTTTAATGTTTTAATAAATAATTTTATTAAATGCATAGATGTCATGCTTTCCAAATTATCAAATGGCAAAAGCTGAGGATAGCTAACAATGAATGATGTGATTCAAAAAGATTTTGATTGCAAATGAGTCAAATAAATAAAATGGAATTTAGCATTCATTTATGCATTCAATAAGCATTTATTAAGTACCTATTATATGCCGGGAATTACCAAAGGAAAGACAAAAATAAAATGCCACAGCCTCTCAAGTAGTTTACATTTTATTGGATACAAATGTTCATAGAAAGTTGAATCGAAGGTAACGGCTGGGATGAAAACACTCACAACTGTGGAAATCATGAGTAACCCCCTGAAGCAAGTTATATTTGAACTGGGATTTGAAATAGCTAGAGATACAAAGCAGAGGTGAGGAAAAACTGCTTTCCAGAATATAGGTATAGCCCATGCAAAGTCAGTGAGATGGGAGGTAGAAAATCATGTACAAAGAACAGAAAGCAATTAAGTTTGTTCAGACTATAGAGTCCAGGAAGGATAGTAACGTGTAATAATCAGGAGAGTATCCAGAGGACAGAAATCAAGATGGTGAAGGCTCTTAAATTCGTGCCATAGGATTCAAATTGGAGTCAAAGCCCTGGGTTCTGGTCTTGGTACTGGCACTTATAAATCTTGTGAGGCTGGGTAAGTCACTCTTCTCTCTGAGCCTCAGGTTTTGAGTTCTTTTTTTCACCCGTGAAATGGACAACAATTGAAATAACTATTTCATAGGTATGTGAGCATTTATATAGTACTTTCTTTTACCCTTTTTGAATGCACTTAATTTAATTATCTTTTCGGAAACCTGTCACATTGACACTGAACCAATTGATAGAGTGCTGTCCTGGAGTCAGGAATAACTGGGTTCAAACTTGGCCTCAGATGCTTAGTGGCTATGCGATCTTGGTCAAGTCATTTAACCATTCTTTGCATCAGTTTCCTCAACTCTAAAATGGGGATAAAAGCAACTAGCCATCAGGGCTGTTATAAGGATCAGGTAAGATAATATTCATAGAAGTGCTTAGCACAGAGCCTGGTACATAGTAGGCACTATATAAATGCTTATTCCCTCCCACTATTGACAATTAGTCTGGTCATTTAATCAATTCTATCTATCTGATCAAATCAAACCTATCTGATTGTATTATTGTCTAGAGTATATCTCTCCACCTTCTTTCACACACACATAAAAAATTACAATGAAAAATTTTGCCAAAAGCTGGGTAAACTGAATATCTACAACATTCACATCCTCTAGTTAGCAATCCCATATAAAAAAGAAAATGAGGTTAATTTGGCATAATCTGTTCTTGAAGAAGCTATATTCTTTTCTTTCTATGTGTTTGTCAACTATCTCTTTAATGAACTTTTCTTCATTTTTCCCAGGAATCAAATTTTCTAAGTCTTGTTGAACCCCACAACTATCATACCCATGTTTTTCTTTCTATTAACATGGCCATCACCTTATTTCAAGTCTTCATCATCTCTTGTCTGAACTATTGAAAAAAAACTTCCAATTGGACTTCCATTAACGAGTTTCTTCCTTCTCCATTCAACTTTCCATAGACGTGGCCCCTTATTAATACTTCCTAACCCAGGAGTCCAATTGGCCAAATCTTATATTGTCTCCCCCCACCATAATAACAAGATAAAGAAAGACTGTTGCCCAATCCATTCTATATTATTCTGTATATAAAACAGCTGCAGATACTGTGAGAGCATAACTTCTTGAGAAACATTGATGTCCTCCTGCTTCCTCTAGGATAAAATGAAAAGTTCTTAGCTTTGCGTTTAAAACCCTTCACAAATCTGGCTCTAACCTGTCTTTCTGGGCTCATTACACATTGCTTTCATCTACAAACATGCCTAAGTCTTCCCCATCCTACAATGAAACAAAACAAACTTAACTAGGTCCCAGCATTACATTTACTTCTTATTCTATATCTCTTCTTCCTTAAATTACCAAACTCCCTTAAGAAGTCATCTACACAGAAGACTCCAATTCCTCTCTTCTCCTTGTCTTTCAAACTCTCTGCAATCTGTTTTCTGAACTCATCACCAAATTGAATCTACTCTCTCCAGAGACACCAATGATCTCTTAATTGCCAAATGTAATAATTTATTCTCTGTCCTCATCTATCTTGACCTCTTTGAAATAGTTGACATTGGCCACTTTCTCCTCCTACATACTTCCTCCCCTCTGTTTATTTTTTTGGCACTGCTCCCTCCTTGTTCTCCTTCTATCTGCTTGATTACTCCTTCATGGTTTCCTTCGTCCTGTAATACTCACTAACTGGCTTTATCCTTTTCCTCCCCGCCCTCAACTTTTTTCCCCTCTATACAGTCTTACTTGGTTACCTCACTGCCTTCCAAAAGTTGCAATGACAACCCTGCTTGGATGACTCCCAGATTCGTATACCCAGGCCTAGTCTTTCTGACATGCTCCTGTCACATACCAAAAACTGCTAGTCCGAACATGATGTGCCATGGATATCTATAACTCAGCATATCCAAATTTGAACTTCTTTTCTCCCCAAACTCATGACTCTTATGAAATTCCTTATTTTTGTTGAAGACACCACCGTCTTTCTAGTCACCCAGCTTTGTAATCTTTGTCTTATTCTTGACTTGTTGCTGACACTCAGCCCACAATCAAATCTATTCCATAATTCAATCAGTTGCTCTGTATTCTACCTTCCTCAAAATTACTGAAGTTATTTTCCTAAAGTATATGTAATCTCCCTTGCACACTTGTTTAATAAACTCTAGTGGCTCCGTGTTACCACTAGGATCAAAACCAAAGTTTTCTCTTTATTATTTAGATTCTGTTGTGTCCTGATCCCTTTCTATACTGGCTATTTCCAATGTGTGGAGTATATTCACTCCTCACTTTTGCGTCTCAGAATCTCTGGCTCAAGTCTCAGTTAAAGTACTATCTTCAACACAGAGGCTTTCCTGACTCCTCTAGCTGCTAGAACAGTTTCTTCCAAATTGCTTGTATTTATTTGAACATGTATATGTAAAAGTGTGTATAGGTGTGTGTGTATGTATGTATGTATACACACACATACACACAGTTAAATGTACATTTTGTCTCCCTCATTAAAAGGCACGTAGGGGGTGCAATGGATAGAGCACTAGGCCTAGAGTCAGGAAGACTGGAATTTAAATTTGACTTCAGTGGCTGTGTGACCTGGGCAAGGACCTTAACCTTTGTCTGCTTCAGTTTCCTTAATTATAAAATGAGGATAACAATAACACCTTTCTTGCAGCTTTGTTTTGAGGATCAAATAAGATAGTATTTGTAAAGCTCTTAGCACAGTGCCCGGCACGTAGAGGAAAAATGTTGACTTTAGCTGTTATGGTTCTGTGTGCAGATCTTTATTATAAGTCCTGCTATTCGTATATTTCTCTTCTTTGTTCATCCCTTATATTAGCTTTGTCAGCAACAGGTGAAAACCATTTGACAACATTCTACTCTGGGTTACATTGAAGCCTCACTGCAGAGTAGAGATTATATAGTATTTCCCCAGAACCCTTGGTCAATGAGAATTCACAGCTAAGCAAATACAATTGATTGCCTTGGAAGCTGAAACTCCTTTAGTTATATGGGGGAGAAATTAGTATCAAATCTGGCTTCCCTTGGGAAGGAGAACTTTGTGAATGGCTTTGCGTATCTGCTTGGTCTTCACACTATAGATAATAGGATTCATAACAGGAGGAATGAGTAGGTACACATTTGCCATTAGTGTGTGTACATATGGAGGGGCTCGTTTTCCAAATCTGTGGACAAAGCACAAGCTGATTAGGGGGATGTAGAAGATGGCTACGGCACCAATGTGGGATATGCATGTGCTAAAAGCCTTGTGCCGCTCCTCTGGAGAGGCAATGCTTAAGACGGTCTTAATGATCAGAACATAGGACAGCAGGATAAAGACAGAATCCACCCCTGCAGTGATGATGAGGGCAGTTAGTCCAAGCACACTGTTGATCTTATTGTCTGAACAAGATAGCTGGATGATGTCAGGGTGGAAGCAATAGGAATGGTGTAGCACACGGCTGCGACAGAAGGACAGGCGTTTCAAAAGCAATACAAGAGGCATTAATATTATTGTCCCTCTAAAGAGGATCACCAACCAAACTTTGATGATGCGGGAGTCTGTTAAGATGGTGGCATATCTCAGGGGGTTGCAGATGGCAACAAAACGATCAAAGGCCATGGCTAGAAGCACTGAGGATTCCATCACAGTGAAGAGTTGAATGAAGAACGTCTGGGCCACACAGGCATTAAAACTTATCTCTCTAGTGTTGAGCCAGAATATGCCCAGCATAGTGACCAGTGTAGAAATGCACAAACCCAGGTCAGTAGTAGACAGCATGGAAAGAAAATAATACATTGGTTCATGGAGGCTTGACTCAGTGATAATCACAAATAAGATCATGCCATTCCCTGAGAGGGCTGTTAGGTAGAGACAGCAAAAAGGAATGGAGATCCAGACATGAGCATCTTCAAGCCCAGGGACACCAGTCAAGAGGAAGACCAAAGAGGAGGAATTGGCATTAGGATAGTAAGACATGATGATTATGGAGAAAAAAAAATTTGTAACAAAATGACCTAGAAAGAGAAATTTAGCTTTAATAGAGTAAAATAAAAAATACCTTTATTTATGGGTAGATTTATCACTGTTACATAGCTGCACTTAGACCTACATGCTCTTTCCGTACTTCCCATCCCACCCCGCCCCACAAATATGTGTGTGTGTGTGTGTGTGTGTGTGTGTGTGTGTGTGTGCATGGTACATCATAAGTACTCAGGTCTTTTTGTCACTTTCTTGCCTCCCCTTTGAAACATATTGTTTGGCTTCCTAATTGGCCTTCTATCTTCAAACTTAGTGACAAATTAAAATAAGCTTTTTCTGCCAGAAGTTCTTCTTCCTTCCCTTCCTCTATGTCTCTTCTCTCCTCAGCCAGATAGAAAAGGTCCCCCCTTTTTTACTCTTCTGTATTATATGGAGGGGAACACATAGAGAAAATGGTAATGGTATTTAGTGTCTGCTAATGTCCTCACTGCAATTTTCTGATTTTAGTCACAATAGGAAAATGGAACTTGGGACAATTTTTCATCGCTCCAGAATAAAGGATAGACTGATATCTTCAATATCTGGGAGATATGTATATATCTAAAGTAACATATAAAGTTTGTTGTTTTTTTGTTGTCCAGTCATTTCAACCTTATCCAACTCTCCGAGGCCCCATTTGGGATTTTCTTGGCAAAGAGACTGTAGTGGTTTGCCATTTCTTTCTCCAGTTCATTTTACAGATTAGTAAACTGAGACAAACAGGGTTAAGTGACTTTCCCAGAGTCATACAGCTAGTAAGCATCTGAGAACAGACTTCAACTCAGGAAGATGAGTCTTCCTGACAACAGGCCTGACACTGACCACTGTGCAACCTAGCTGCTCTAACATCTAAATGGGTTTATCTAATTCTGGGTACCACATTTTGGGGGAGACATTTAAAAACTAGAAGATACCCTCTGGAGGACAATCAGGGAATTGGCAGCATATCACATAGATAATAATTGAAGGAAGTTAGGATTTTTACCCTGACGAAGTAAAGAATTAGATGGGGTATGTCAGCTGTCAGTCAGCAGCATGGTATGGAAGAAATGCTGGATTTGGAGTCAGAGTACCTGTATTGGAATACTTAGGCTGCTGCTTAGTTCCTGTATAGCTGTGAACAAATCACTTAACTTCTCTAGAATTTCCTCATTTTTACTTATTAATTTTTCATTCTAAAATGAACAAGTATTTATTTTTATCTCCCTCACCCTGAAGAAAAAGAAAAAAACCCTTTTGTTATAGTTAACAAAATAGTTAATATGACTTTGTAATGTAGTTACAAAAAAAAACCAAAAACACCTCTTACGTAGTTGAGAAAAATAAATTCCTACATTATCTTTGCCTGAAATTGTATGTCTCATTTTTCAACAGAATTGAAAAACTAACAGCCTTAAAAGACTTAAGACTTTCTGCATTTTTAATCCCTAAGGTGTTTGGTTGGACTGGATAAACTTTTGAGGTCCCTTCTAGCTTACTCTTATGGATTTGAATATTTGAAGAGTTGTTATTTAGAAAAGGGATAGCTTTGTTTTTATCTTTGTTTTCCCTTGGCTGCAGAAGGCAAAGCTAGGGGGAACAGGTACAAAGTGCGAACAGGAAATTTTAGCTTTAAAATGAAGAAAAACTTTCCTACAGAGCTGTCCAAAAGTGGAATATCCTTGAGAGAGAGTGGATCTCTCCTTACTGGGGACCTTTAAACAGAATCTGAATGGTCACTTAACAGGGACTGGTCACTTAGAGAGGTGATTTCTGTTCAGATACAGATTTGTTTAGGTGCTATATCTAAACTTCCTCTCAGCTCTGAGGTTCTTTGATCTTTGAGTATCTTGGGAAAAATTTCATAGAAATGAATCCCCAAAACACCTGGATTTGAACTCTGGCTCTGAATATTTACTGTCTTTATTGTGAGACATTGGGCAAGATCTTTTCCTTCTCTGAGCTTCAATTTACTCATTGAAACGTGGGGCAGTTCCAGACAATCTCTTGAGCCTATGAATAAAATGGACAATAGCTTCAGGTAACTAAATGGCACCATCTACAGTAAGTTAAGTTAAGCCTAGAGTTCGGGAGTTAGCGAGACTTGAGTTCAAATGTGGCCTGAGATACTTACAAACTCCATGACCCTGGGCAAGGCACTTAACCATTGCATACCTCACTTTCCTGAACTATGAAATGGGGATAATAATAATGGAGATAATGGGGATAATAACAGCACCTACCTTTCTGTGTTGTTATGAGATTCGAATAAGATAATCTTTGTAAAAGCTCATAGCACAGTACGTGCCACATATTAAATGCTCATTTTTTCACCTTTTCACTTCATGAGGAAGGCCATTCCTTTATCGGACAGCTCTTAATAGTAGACTACCTACCATTCTATTCAACCAAAGTTTACCTTCTAATTTTTTTGAGATTTTCTTTAAATGTAGAATCAAATTTGAAGGAAACATGGGAAAGACACATAGTTTATCATTTGACTCCAACAGGCCCTTCTGAACTATAAGTGACAAATGAGACTCTCTTTTTTTTCAATGACTTAAAACAAAAAGAGATCCATAGATTTGGAATTGGATAGGACTATAGTGGTTTTCTAATTCCAATGCCCTGGTTTAACAGGTGAGGAAACCAATGCACAGGAGAAGTTAAGTCATTTGCCCAAGTGACAGATAATAAGTAGCAAGCCAGGATATGAACCCAACACCTCTGATATTAGATTCAATGTTTCCTCCAATGTACCCTGTTTTCTCCCCGAATGTCTTCTTAGTTCATTTAAAACATTGGTTGCTTTAAAATTTTCTCATAAGAAATTCTTCATGTCTTTTTTTTGAGGAGAGAAGGCAGGGCAATTGTGGTTGAGTGACTTGCCCAAGGTCACACAGCTAATGAGTCTGAGGCTGAATTTGAAGGTCCTCCTGACTCCAGGGCTGGTGCTCTACTCACTGTGCCACCTAGCTGTCCCTAAATTTTTTTAAAAGGAGTATCTTCAACCTTCCAGTGTTAATGGGTGTTCTTAGGTCTAAGCACTCTATTGCACTTACTGTGATCATCCAGTGGGAGGAGAAATAAGGAGGAAACTTCACCAAGTGGTGGGCAGAAACCTGGGGTTGGAAATCCCACTGCTTTCCCAGAATGGTGAATATTTATAAAGAGGCATGAGCCAGCCTGGCTGGCATCATATTCCCAGTGGAAGCCTTAATCCTAAGGGAGTTCTCTGCACATCTATGCCCTGGTCATTCTTTGAGACTTTGTGATTTATTCTGTAGGGAAGGTTTTGTTGCATTCTCTGCCTGTACTTTCTTATCCAATGTATGTTCATAAATTACTATAATTATGAATCTCTTCTGTCTTATTTGCAATGATTGATATTGCAAGTCTTTATCCTTGTTGGTGGGATAGAAGGAAAATTGAAACATAAATTCAACAAGTAAGCAAACCCATTTCAATGGTCCCTTCTTACTTTTGTATTCTTATGCCTTACACTCTTCAACAATTTTCTGCAGCCTTACTGGCCTGCTTTTTGTTGCTCACACAATATACTTAATCTTATCTCAATGCCTTCCCACAATACTGAAATGCTCTCTCTTCTCATTTCTACCTCTTAGAATCCATATTTTATTTTTTTAAATCAACTTAAGCAACACCTTCTACATTAAACCTTTTCTGATCCCCACCAACCCAACTGCTATACTAGCTCCCGGGGTTTAGCATAGCACCTGGCATAAAGTAGGTGCTTATGAATGCTAATTGATTGGCTAGTAAATGCTAGCTGATTAATGACTCAAAGACAGCTCCAAAGGACTCATGATGGAGAAAGCGAGCTACATCCAGAGGAAGAACTGTGGAGTCTGAATGCAGATTGAGGCAAATCATTTGCTCTCTTTTTTTTTCATCTTTTTTGTGGGGTTTTGTTTCTTCTCTCTCATGATTCTCCATTGGTCATAATTCTTCTTTGCAACTTGACTATTGTGTAAATAAGCTTAATGCAAAGCTTTCAGTAGAATCTATATCAGACTGCATGCTATCTTGGGGAGGGGAGGGAGAAGGGGAAGGAAGGGAAGAAAATTTAAAACTCAAGAACATGTAAAACTAATTGTTGTAAACTAAAAATAAAATATTTAATGGAAAAAAATTCTCTCTCTGTCTCTCTCTGTTTCTGTCTCTGTCTCTCTCCATATATATATATATATATATATATATATATATATATATATATATATGTAAATCTTCTGTGCATACATGTTGTAGCTTTTCTTAGTATACAAGCTCCTTGAAGGCAGAAGCTACTTTCAATTCTGTCTTCATATCCCTGGTGCTTAAGATAGTGCCTGGCACATAATAGGTGGTAAATAAATGTCTTTTGATTGATTGGTTGAATTTAGTAAACACAATTCTGAGAAGAATCCACTGAACACATAATATAGGTCAGCATAAAATGGCTTGAGACTTCTGTTGAATTTAGTCCCATACTCATTTTTTCAATATTTGGTATTACAAAAAAAGAAACGATATCTTTGAAATCAGAGATATAAACTCATATTACCTAGAGCAGGGCATAAGGCACAATATCTGGTAAAAGAGAGATGATCACTGTTCTCACCTTTGCTTTTCTTTTTCCAAATCACATTTGGAATACTATATATAAATCTGACTAGCATTTTTTAAGAGTGACTGTTAAAAGGTAAAACTCATTCAGGGGAAGATGACCAGAAAGTTGAGATTGGAAACAAAATTCATACCGGGTATTTAGTTGAAACAAGAGAAGTCTTGGAGTCTTGGATCATTCTAAGTGTCTTCAAATATGTGGATGGAAGAGGAAGTAGACTTAGTCTATTACTAGACAATTAGCTCCATCCTGGGCTGCCCACCCATCCAAGAAACAGAAGATAAAACCAAAACAAAACCAATAATGGAAACCTAAAAGCAGATAACAAAACCTTCTTCTCAGGACATAAAAGGAACACTGGGTTGGGAAGAGAGAAGAGGTCTTCTATTGGTATTGTTGCTTGAATTTCCTGGACACACCTGAGGTCCTAACCAGAGAGAAAATGGGGGTAGCGGTTGTATCTAAATTACTGAGGGAGCAGTGAGGGGAGAAAGGTGGAATGGTCAAGGGAAACAGGGATAGAGCTGGGTCTGCTTGTGCCATGACCTCCCCCTTACCCCCTCTGTAGCCTTCACATTGAAGTTTTAGGAATGTGCCACATAGAAGTGCTTCACTAAATGCCTGTCCCTAACCCCTCTCTGCCCTTAGCAAATTTCCTACCTAGAGTAGTTCAATTGGGGAGGAATAACTAATAGGAGGAACGGTGCCCCAATAGCTCTCTAAGGTAGAATCCTGGCTAGTCCCAAAACGGTCTTTGTCTGCAGGGTCAGCTGAAACTCAACACTGTGACTCTATTAGTATGAAGCCCTTTTGGATCTCAGGTCTTCCTGACTCAAGGCCAGAACTTTATCAAATATGCCATGAGATGTCTCTACCTTAAAGTATAATATTGTCAGAAAAGAAACATATTCTTAAAGATTTGTGGACTCTCACAAAATCTAAGAATTTCAGAAATAGAAAGTACCTCAGAGACTATTAAGTCCACACAGTTCCAGAGCAGGTTCCCAGCTATAAAATCTCCAACAAGTCTTATCCAGTTTTCAAATGAGTTTTTCTGAAGAGGTAGGTTCTAAAGCAGCACATTTCACATTTGCATAATTATAATTTTTAAAAATCTTACTGTCTTTTGTTTTTACATAAGTCATTCACAAATATATTCCTCCCCTATCTTCCCACAAGCAAGTCATTCCCAGTAACAAAGAATAAAAAAGAAAGGGGGAGAAAGGAAACAATCCAGAAGAGCTAGCCAAGATATCAGCCAACTCTCACAATATGTGTAGTGTTTCCCATCCATAGTGTGCCACCTCTTCAAAGAAGGGAAGTTGGTGCATTTTTTTCATGTCTTCCTTAGTGGGAAATTTGATCATTATAATTATAGTGTATAGGCTTTTCCCCTCTCCACTTTCATAGTTGTCTTCTGTGGGTGTATAGTTTTCTTTTGTGCATATTGTTTTGGGTATAATATCTTGTATACTTTCATATAAGTTGTGTCATGCTTCTTTTTGGTCTTCATGTCATCATTATACTCATTTTTCACGATTTATTTAGTCATTTCCCAAATGGTGGGCATATACATTCCTTTCAATTATTAAAAAGTTCTGCTATGAATATTTTGGTATATAAGAACCATCTTCCCCTACAGTTGAGCTATTTGGGGTTTATGTCTGTTTTTAAAATCTCTAATTCAGTCTTAGTCCAATTCAAAATTTTTCCAGAATGGTTATACTAATTCATAGCTCTATCCATAGTGCCTGTCTTTCCTTAACCAATCTAACACTGATTATTCACATCATTTCTGATCTATGCCAATTTTCTGGGTGCTTTGCATTGTGATTTATAGTTCTCTTATTAGTAGTGAGGTGCAACATTTTAATATGCTAGTTAATAGTTTGCAATTCTTCTGAGACATTTTTTCCAGATACATTGACCACTTAGATTGGAAAAATGGATCTTATTCCTACAGACTTTTGTTAAGCAAGCTTTTGTTATGAGACTCTATGCCTTGGATAGCTATAGTGAGTGCTTAAGAAATGCTTGTTCATTATTCATCTTTTAAAATATCAGAATAATATCAAAATATATGATGTAAAGAATTTTCACCAATATAATATTGATTTTTATACTAGTTGTAATGGTTTAGTTAATAATGAAAATTTTCAATTTCATGGAATTGCACCTTCCAATTTTATCTTTTGGCTTACCTCCATTTCTGGTTTTATTAAAAACTTGATGTAGCTCTATCTGTGAAAGGAAGTTATTTGATTCTCTTCTATTTTTAAATTAAATGACCCATAATATCTAGATCATAAGGTAACACTAATTGTGAGAAAGACTTTTCTTACAAGTACATATCTCCCTCTGCCTCTTCCACATATTACTCATTTCTGTAATCTCAAAGAAGAACAATCTATTCTTCTACATAACACTTCTTCAAATATATGAAGACAGTTATCATCTCCTCCCCTCACCTAGCCAAATATTCTCTTCTTCATGATAATCAACTTTAAATCAATTATTACATAAAATTTACCAGGGTAATTCTCATCTGGACATTCTAGTTTGTTATAGTCTTTTCATCCAGAATTAAATAAAACATTCTATAAATTGTCTGATCAAGGAAGTATGTGGTGGGATTATCTTTTTCTTCCTTTTTCTTTTCTTTTGGTCACTGAGTATCTCAATGCAGCTTATAGTTATATTTCCTTCTTTTGTTGCTGTAAAACAATATTTTCATACTAAACTCATAGTACATTAACCATTGCACCCCACTTTCACCCTGTTCCATTTATTTCCCTCCATCTCATTTTCCTCCCGTATGCACACTGATACTTCTATTTCTGGTTTTTAATTTTGTGCTGATAAGATTCATATATGTATAATTTTGAAAAATGCCTCAATTCTCAAAAGTGAAACTTGTTTCATCAGATATCGAGGCCCCCATTTCCTGAAGTATCCAAGTAGAGTCCAGATTTTCATGGTTAAGTGATACTGTAGTAGAGAATCATTTTTGAGGTAGGAGGGTATACTAGATGACTCTTAAAATTCCTTCCACTTTTGTGGCTGTAGGATTCTAGGTAACTAATACCTTAAAAACTACAAAATGGTTAAATTTGAATGTAAAATATTTTTAGTTGTCCAGTTTTGAGAAAATTCAGTAAGAATGCTACTATATTAAAATAATAATGCATTTATATAGTTCTTTATGGTCAGATTAACATTGTAATATTTTTATAAGCATGTTGTAACATTTTTACAAGTGTAAAAATCATAAATCATAGAAAATGTCATATTATAGTGAAGCAAGCAATGGTTCTTAATAATGTGGAGTTCAGAACTAGATGGGAATCTTTGGTAAACCTCAGATTCAGACATGAACTGAAATTCAGTGATGGTTGTTACTAAAATGCTTTATTGGTACTTAAATTTTCATAGATTTCTGGAAGCATTACACTCCCTTTGAGAATAATGTCAGACTTTTCCATCTCCATCAGGAGTGAGCCACGGCTCTGAGAATAACTTAGTTAATTGAGGGCATTGCATTAAACTGAAACAGGACTCAGACTCTCAGTCTTTGCTGTGCTAGAGATCAGAATTCAGGCAATTTGGAGGCAGCTGCAGAGCATTCATTTCTTTAGGGAAAAAACTATTTGAAACTGAAGAGGACTGTCTGGAGAGGCAATAACATATCTATAACTGAAGGAGTTCAAAGCAAGAGCAGATTATCATCTTTAAGAAATGATGTAAAAGGGTGTTTCTCTTTCACTGAGTGGCAAATGAACTGACTTTATGATCTCTAAGATTCCTTCTCTTTCTAAGGTTCTATAATTCTGTCATGAAAAATGCTACTGTCAGTAGAAAGTTCTTCTGTTTCTCAAGGTTGTATGGAAACAGCAATCATAAGATCTGGTCTCCCTTGCCATGAAAGACTTTAAGAATAGTTTTACGGATTTGTTTGGTCTTCACACTATAAATGATGGGGTTCATTGCAGGGGGAATGAGAAGGTAAACATTGGCAATGAGAGTTGGCACATAGGGAGGGGCTCGTTTCCCAAATCTATGGACAAAGGACAGGCTGATCAGAGGAATATAGAAGATGGCTACAGCAGTTACATGAGAGATGCAAGTGCTGAAGGCTTTTTTGCGCTCCTTTGGAGATGCAATGCTAAGAATAGAGCTGATGATCAGAATATAGGAGAGGAGGATGAAGATCGAGTCCACTCCAGCAGTTGAAATTATTGCAGTCAGTCCAAATGCACTGTTGACTTTGGTATCTGAGCATGAGAGTTTCATAACATCAGGATGAAAACAATAGGAATGGTGAAGCACGTTACTATGGCAGAAAGAGAGGCGTCTGAGAAGCAAGACAAGAGGTATCAGGATGACTGTACCTCTGGTAATGATTGCCACACCAATCTGGATTATTCTTGAGTGTGTGAGGATAGTAGCATACCTCAGTGGGTTAGAGATGGCCACAAAGCGGTCAAAGGCCATGGCCAAGAGTACTGAAGACTCCATGAAAGTGAAGAGATGAATAAAGAACATCTGAGCCAGGCAGACATTAAAACTGATCTCTCTGGCATTGAACCAGAATATTCCCAACACAGTAAATAGAGTGGAAATACACAAACCCAAGTCAGTGGAAGAGAGCATAGAGAGGAAATAGTACATGGGCTCATGAAGGCTTGATTCAGTAATGATGACAAACAGGATCATACTATTTCCAGAGAGGGCTATTACGTACAGAAAGCAAAAGGGTATGGAGATCCAGGAATGAGCAGCTTCTAGCCCAGGAACACCCATCAGAAAGAAGGTCAGGAATGGTGGTGAAGTGTTGTTAAAGAAAGCTGACATGATGGGATGAAGAAGCAAAATTTTCCTATAGGAGAATTTATATCCTGAAACAATAAATTAAATACTTTACAACTGGAGCATAAACTTCTTAAATTCAAGGACTATTTCATTTTTCTTCAATATTCCCTATAATGTATGTAGTGCCTTGCACATAATAGGTAGGTGCTCAATAAGTATAGATTATTTTCTCCCTTTTCTTTCTTTCATTTTCTCCCCTTTCTTTTAATGAGCTATTTCACAGAAGCAGCTAGGTAGCACAGTGATAGAGTACCAAACCTGGAGCCAGTAAGATCTGAGTGCAAATCAGACCTCAGGCTCATACTAAATGTGAGACTCTGGGCATGTCATTTAACTCTGCCTCACTTCCTCATCTCTAAATGACCTGGAGAAAGAAATGGTATACCGCTCCAGTATCTTTACCAAAAAAATGGGGTCATGAAAAGTCAGACACAACTGAACAACAATAATGAATTTCAGAGAAAGGAAATTTACTTACTTTCCCTGGGGCAGTGGGGGTGGGGGAGAAAGGGAGTATATAATTCAATAGAGAGACTCTGTGGAGTGCACTTCTCTATTTGGGAGAAAGACAACCCTCTTCATGAGCATATAGATCATTAGCCAAATAATACTGTAGAGTATTCTAGTACATCCTAACATGTTCACTAGGGTCAATGCACTAGAGGATTAGCTTTCACAGAATGGTTTGTCATTTGTTGGAGGAAGTTGAACTATTATATAGTCGAACTATTGCTCTTCACCTGTATCACAGATGGAAAGAGCACTCCACTCCCATCTCCATGCACTTTAACTGATTGTTCCTCATGTCTAGAATGTTCTCCCTCCTCATACCCACCTTCCTGGCTTCTTTGACTTCTTTTAAGATTGATCTCAAATTCCATGATCTACAAGAATCCTTTCCCAGTCCCAATCACTGCTAGTGCTTTTCCTCTGAGGGAAAATTTAATTCCATTTAATCTTTACATATTTGTATTTACATAGTTGTTTATACACTGTTTCTCCTCTTAGGATTTGAGTCCATTCACGGCAGGGATGATATTTTCCTTTGCTTTATATCCCTAATTCTTAGGGCAATGCATAGTATATAGTAAGTGCTTTGTAAATGTTTGTTGACTGAGTAGACATGGAGTAAGTAGATTAAAACACTGAAGAAAGTATTTCACCTCTTTGAATCTCAGTTTATCTGTGAAATGGGAAAAAATGCAACAATTTCATGACTACTTCAAAGTTTTGTTAAGTAGAGCAAATGAAAAAAAAATTGTATGCCATGTGCTTTGTAAATCTAAACTATTGTATAAATAGCATATGTCTCCACCATCGTCACTATCATTATCATCATCATCACCACTACTTCATAACCTTCTATTAGCTCCCTGCCTCAGTAAGAGAAAATCATGGTAAGGATGCATTGGTAAATATCAAAAGTTCCCACAATAAAGGGCTAGTGGTGGAAGGATGTATCAGTAGGAAATGAGCTTCACTGTCAAGTGCCCCAGAAATGGAAGAGAATTCACTTCCCTCACTAACACATGCCTCCTAAATCTTTGTTTGCATTTTGGACATTAAATACTGTAGAACAAGGTATCCAAGCACATCTGAAAACTGACTTTTAGCTTTCTACAAGGAAGTTCAGATAAGACATGGGAATTTACTTGATATAATCAAAATCATTGTAATACAGTTTACACTATTATTTTGTTTGATACTCAGAACATTTTTTGAGGTAAGCAGAAAAAAAAACATTATAATCAAATTGTACAGATAAACTAAGACACAGAGAGCTTAAATGTTTAGTGCAGGTTCACTTGTATATTAAGAGGTAGAGCAAAGACTGAAACCTGGGTTCTTGCCACAGAGTTGCCTCTTTTTATGTAGAAGATTCCTTCCACCTCTCTCCTCTCCTCCCTTCTTCTCTCCTTTCCTTTACTCTCCTTTCTCCTCCTCTCCTCTCTTCTCCTCTCCCTTCTTTTGTAGAGCAAGTTAGACTTGGATCTGTGATTTCATCAGTTGGGAGAACTCCCAGACTCCCAGTTTGGAAACTTAGTAATGTAAATCAACAACTTGCTTGTAATTTATAGTCCTCAAGAGTTTCCTGGGGCCATAGAGCAGTTATGTGAATTGTCCATTCTTAAACAGATGGTATTCAACTCAGATTACACTGATGACAATATTCTTTATCTTCTCTCTCTGTTTCTCTCTCTCTCTCTCTCTATTTCTCTCTCTCTCTCTCTCTCTCTCTCTCTCTCTCTCTCTCTCTCTCTCTCTCTCTCATATGTTGTGTCTTTCCTGATCTCCCTTTATAGAAACAGAGTGTTCCAAATGTTTAATATCATGTCTTGACAGACAGTGGAGGTTCCATTGTATGAGGTATGACTATGAACCAAGAAAAGTTATTTCATAAAAAATTTCCCCAATATAATCCTGAAAAAATGTTCATTTTGGAAGGCATCCTCTTGACAAATCAAACACTTACTTCAAAGATACTGGCATTACACTAGTGGAAATGACCTATCCTTGAGGAATTATATTCAGAATTAGTTTATGGGCCAAACAAGAAAAGACAGTTCTGTTACCTCCTAGTCACAATTTGATTTTGATCTTAAATGTGAATATGCACTTTCATCACTCACCTTATTTGCCAAATTTTTGGCACTTGTAGAAGATTACATACAGAAAATTTATCAAATTTTAAGGCATTCAAGTAAAATTGTAAGAAGTCCTGAACTTAAATCCAGTTCATTTGGAAGTCATGACATCACCTTCCTGATGTCATGGTCCTCTTCCAGAACAAAGGCCAAACAACAATATTGTTTGCAATGCACTTTACATATGTTGTTTCATTTGATCTTCAGACTAACATCAGGAAATAGGAACTAGAGATATTATTTTCATTTGACAGAAGAGATGACTCAGGTTTGATGAGTTTAAATGATATGTCCATTGACACATGACTAATTCTTGTTAAGTGAATGGTTTGAACTAAAATTTCTCCTGACCCAAGTCTAAGCCATCTCAGGAAAATTCTTTTGATGGGAAAACCTAATTTGAACATGTAACTTCTGGGCATTCATATAAAAAAGTATATATCTTTATAGTAACTTCATATTTGAAGAAGATTGGACTAGATGGTATTGGAGTTTCATCCTATCCCTGCTATTCCATGATACTGTGAGATTAGGAACAGCAACTATTTTGAAAGACTATTCAATATCCAGTGCTCCCTGTAAATCTAAACAGAAACATGTCGTTTTTGTTTTTGTTATTTAATTCATGTATTGCTTATATATCTCCCTTGCTTAGTATGCTTAGTATAAGGCAATTGACTTGGTAAGTGGGATAAATGCTTCTTTTGGTACTGACTGATGGATTATGCTTCTGTTTGTCTGATCCATGTGTATTAATTACTTTTTAATCATGATTCTTGATAGCCTAGTATCATAAATTTATTGGACCTGAGATTCATAAGGGACCTCATGCATTATCTAGAGAACTATCTACTTGACTCATAAACCTCTGTTACAATATCCCTGACAATTAACCATCCAATCTTTGCTTGAAAACTTTATGTGACTATAAACTCACTATCACATAAGGTATTCCATTTCATATTTAATCATCCTCATTTTTAGGAAGTTCTTTATGCTACCTCATACCATTCTTCTCAAAGATTCCTGTGGACATTGCTACATAAATAATAATAATAATAATAATTGTTATTATTGTTATTGTCATTTTAATGTATAAAACCAAAAGACTGCATTCCCATAACATATAGTTTCTATCTTTTGGGAACATCATTTCTTGGAATAAGGAAGTGACAGTACCTCTGTACTTTGTCCTAGTCAGACTCATCTGAACTATCACTTATAGATCTGAGTGTTACAAGTTAAGAAGGACATTGATTAACTGGAGAATTTTGAGAAGAGAGCATTTAAGATGGTGAAGGGACTCAAGTACACAACATATAGAATGGGTTGAAGGAATAAAGGATGCTTAACAGAAGAAGAAGAGAATCATGCTGAACATGGCAGCTCTTTAAAGACATGAAAGACTTACACAGAAGCAGGATTAGATGTGTATTATGTTATACAGAGAAAGAGGTAGAAGTAATAAACAGAATTTTCAGAACAACACTTAAGCTTTACATCTGGGAAAGACTTAAGAATTAGGACTATCCATAAGTGTAATGGGATGCCTGGAGGGTTAATGTACTCCTTCTCATAAAAGATATTGTGCATTAGTTTAGAAGAATCCTTCTAAACAGGATATTTAGAGGATTCCTATAGGAGTAAAGTATTAGATGACCACTGGGACTTCTTTTAACTCAATGATTTAATTTAATTCAATATAATGCAATAAGCATTTATTAAACATCTCAATATATGCTAGGCCTGGCATTAGCACTAGGGATACTGTAGCAAAAACACAGTCACTTGCCTGGAGGAATATAATTCTCAGATGTCCCAAACTGAGAGTACAAAATGGGAATTTGAGAATTGGGATAGGAGATCTGAAAGGGCATGAAAAAATGGGCGTAGAGTTCTCACTTAAGGAAAACTTACCTTTTGCACTGGGAAGCTGATGAAGCTAGTGACAGATATTAAAGATAAGTTTATAAATTTCTCCAGTTAAGTTTTTTTCCTTATGTCTAACCTAAATTTCCTCCTCTTCAATATAAAGCCCATCTGATAGCTGACAAGATGAAAAAAGCAAATGCTCAAGGCTGAATCTAAATGATGTCTCTTGATCCAGTCCCTATCTTAGAGCTGACTGACCTGTCAGCAATAGAGTAGGGAATTGGAAAGAAGTCCCACTGGTTTCCTCACTTGGATTTTTTTATAAGGAGCCCTTAGCTGCTATAGTCATGTGGACATCAAGGCAATCTATTCTGATGGGAGAGCTCTATGCATTTGTTTCCTATTAACTCAATTTCCTTTGGGGGCATTTCTCTGCTGACTCAGGGAAAAGCAAATTTTCTATTTTTCTCTGTCTAGAGGTAGGAATATTCAGGCATAAATGCCTGGTACCTTTTAGCCTGTAAGGACAGGTTGTCCCTACAATGTTCAATTTTTCTGTGGGGGGGGGCAACAAAATATTTAAGATCACAAAATCTTAGAGTTGAATGGGACATCAGAGTCTATCAATGACAATCCTGATCTGAACAGGAATCCTGTCATATTCCTCATAAGTGGTTGTCCAGCTTCTGCTTGGTAATTTTCTGTAATAAAGAACCCATTATCTTCTGAAGCAACAGATTTCTATTATTATTAATAAACAAAACACTGTTTTTTAATGTCTCTTAATTCTCTCCCTCTACATTGGGAATGAAAGAAAAACAAAACTCTATAACATGTATAATTGAGCAAAACACATTTCTGCTTTCCATAAAAATTTGTTTCCTTGTTGAATCCATCACCTCTCTGTCAGGAATTGGATAGAATGATTCATCATTGGTCTTCTGAAATTGAAATTCATCATTGCTTTGATTAGAGTTCTAAAGTCTTTCAAAGTTGTATATATTTACAAAGTTGTTGTTGTGTAAATTTTTTTTCTGGTTTTTCTCATTTCGCTCTCATACATCTTAAATGCACTTATATACATCTCAAGTTTCTCCAGAAACCATCCCATTCATACTTTCTCTAAGGCAGCTAAAATGGCATGGTGGAAAGAGCATTGGACTGAGAGTCAGGATGACTTGGGTGTAGTCAGTTTGAAGTCAAAGGAATTAGTTTTAGATCCTTACCCTGCTCATGTGACCATGAACAAATCACTTAAACTCTCTAAATCTTAGTTGTCCTCATAAATAATGTGCCTTCCAACTCTAAATTTGTGTCCCAAAATCCTAAAATCTCCTAAAATCCTGTTTCTACCCTTTGAGAACAATTGGCACAAAACTTATCTCTACATAATAAGCTTTCACATATCAATCAATAAGAAAGGTTTATATTAAGCACTCCCTATGTGTTAGCAATTGGGAAAAATTATTTTTTGAGCTACTGGGTGATGTAAAAAATGCTGTACATTAAGAAGATTAATCTGGCAGGGATGTATAACATCATCATCATCATCATCCTCACCATCATAACAACCATAACAAAGTACCTACTAACTGCAAGCACTTTGCTAAATGCTTGACAATATTATTTCATTCCTCTTCACAATGCCCTTTCCAGGAAGGTGCTGTTATTATCCCAATTTTTAGTTGAGACAGCTGAGAAAAATAGAGGTTAAGTTTGTTACCCAAGTGACTCTTGGTGAGTACCTTCTGAGACTGAATTTGAACTCTTCCTGAACTTGAAGGGAGATAAACCTCAGTCCAGGAGACAACCTGTATGAAGGCCATTGGAATAGCCCATGTTGGTGGTGAAAATGATTTAAACTGGGCTACTGACAATAAGAATAAAAAAGAAAGAAATATATATGAAAAATATTGGGAAGGAAGAATCAATAATGCTTGGTGCTTGCATGGATACAGGAAAATAAATAGAGAATGGAGTCAAAAATGACTCCCAAGTTTCTAGCATAGATGGCTAGAAGAATGATGGCACTCTAAACAAGAATTTCATAACCAGGGGATTTATTGGATGGAGATGTTGATTTTCAATATATCAAGTTAAAAATGTCAATGGGATAGCTTAGAGGTAAATTCAAGCCAGCAGTTGGAAATCCATAACTGAAATATAGGAAAGAGTTCAGGGCCAAAGATGTGCATTTGGTGGTCTACTCACAAACTTCAAGAGTGTAAGAGTGAAAACTATGATTTTTACTTGAATCTCTGAGAAAGTTGAAGCTACTTCATATTGGCTCATAAGAGCCAATTGTTAAACTTTCAGGATGAGCATTTACTCATAAATAGTTAAACAGTATAAAGCAGGCTTTGTTATTCTGTTGATTGTCTAGACTTAAGAAAGTGATGTAGAAAATGTTAACAATACAGATTAAAATTACTTTTTTTTTCTGTAGAGCCATATGTTAAACATTTATGTATACACTCCTGCCTTCAATTTCACAACAAGAATTCATAAACGCCATAAAGTGACAATTATTATGTTTGATTCCGAGGATACAATACAAAAACAAAAGTCACTGATATCAAAGAAATTATATCCTACTTAAAAATAAAACATCAACACTGATAAATGAATATGACATATGCAAATATAAAATATTTTACCAGGAAGGGAGTACTAAAAATTAGGGTAATGAGGAAAGGTCTGTTGCAGGAAGTAGCAGATTAACTGAGCATTGAAAGAAGGGTTCTAAGAGATGGACTTTTGGAGACAAAGCATTACAAGCAATGGGCCAGCAGGGGTCAAGAAGTGAAGGGTAGAAAATAGTATGTGGATTGTGAAGAGACACAGAAGTGGGAGAGAGTATGTCCCATCCAAGAAGAAGCAAATATGTCAGTTTGGCTAGAAAGCAGAACACTTAAAAGGGAGGAATGTGCAATCGTTCTGGAAAGATAGGCTTTGAAGATTTGTGAAGTACTCTAAGGACCAACAGAGGAGTTTCAACATAATTCTAGAGTCATTAAGTAGCCAATGAAGCTTTTTGAGCAGTGAAGTGACATGGTCAGACCCGTGTCTTAGAAATATCAACTTAGCAGCTCTGTGGAGCCTGGGTTATATAGAAGAGAGACTTGAGGAAAGGATACCAGTGAGGAGACTATTTCAATAGTCTAAGACATTGATGTTGTCAAGCTCAGATAAAAAGTGAACCATACATAAGAATTCCTCTGAGCTATATACTTGTCTTAGAAAACTCCATATTAATATTATGTACATTGTATTGTATTTTATTTGTCAACTATTACATTTTAATCTGCTTCAGCCTGTCTCAGGAGTGTTGCTAGCCAGGTATGTTTGGCATCTCTGGTCAAGGAGATTGGAAGTTTAGGGAGAAGTGCTGGACTAGAGTGGTTACAGTGTGAATGAAGAAAAGGGGATGAAATTAAGAGGTGTCACGGAAGTAGAATCACAAGTTGTTCAATAATCTAGACCTCTTTTAGGTTCCACTTTTCTTATACTTTACTCCACAACTTTGATCTTGTGGTACTGCCCTACTGCCTGTTCCATGAACAAGACACTCCATCTCTTGGCTCTGAGCATGTTCTCTGGTTGTTTCCCATGCCTGAGATTCTCTACTTCCTCCACTCTGACTGTTTACTTCCTTGGATTCCTTTAAGTCTTAACTAAAATTTCATCTTTTACTAGAATTATACTGGAATTACCCTAATTCCTCTTAATTCTTCTGCTTTCCCTCTATTAATTATTTCCTATTTATTCTGTATATTGTTAACTTTGTATATATCTGTATATTGTCACTCCTGTTAAATTGTAATGTCTTAAGGGCGGGGGCTGCATTTTTTTTCTCATCTCCTATCCCCAGTGCTTAACACAGTTCCTAGCACATAGTAGGTTCTTAATAAGTGCTTAATTGATTGATTAACATGAATGAGTAAGAGTGATACATCTAGAATAATCCCTACATTTCAAATCTAGGTAACTGAAACAATTAATTGTTTTTAAAGAAAACAGAAAAGTTAAGATAAGGAAATGGTTTATGGAGAAAGAAAACGAACTAAGTTTTGGACATATATGAGATGCCAAAGAGGCATTCAGATGCAATGTCTAGTAGTCAGCTGGAGATGTGAGACTGGAGTTCAGTAGAGAAATGAGTACTGGGTGTGCAGAATTAGAAGTAATATACATAGAGAGAATATTTGCCTATGTGGGAACTGATGAGATCAATAAAAGATCCCTGAGGCATACCCAAGAATTGTTGGATGTTTATGGATGATGGTTCAATAAAATGATCTGGTAGAATCATTTCCACAAAATCTCAGGCAGGAGATAATAAAAGAGGGAAGTCAATAGAGAGGTCAAGAAGAAAGAGGGATGAAAAAAGGTTACTGGATTTGTCAATAAATGATCACTGATGACATTGGAGTGATCAGTTTTAATCAAGTGGTAGGGGTAGAAGCAGTCTTGCATGGGGTTGGCAATTCAATGATAGATGAGAAAGTTAAAGTGGCACATGTCGACTGTTTTTTCTAGGATTTTGATTTTGCAAAGGCAAAGATGACAACTATAAGACTTGGTAAGATCAACTGGCTTTCTTTTGCTATAGGTTAAGATCTGGTTTTATTTGTACACAATGTATAAGAAGCCAGTTGATAAGGATAAACTATATATTAGCTTGACAAAATGATCAAAGGGGTTATGAGTTGATGGGTATGAAAAAGTAGAGAATCCTGAATAAGTCCCTTCCATCTCTGAGTTTCTAAAACTCTATAAATTTTATACCTTAACAACTATAAGGAGATTTAAGTGGGAAAAAATCAATTAAATTCTCTAGATTGGATTAGGCTTTCAAAAATAGCTTTAGGAAAATAATCATATCGGGGGGGCGGAAATGGCATACTTAATGTGTTCAAATAGTTGTGCATCATGGTAGCTTGTACTTAGGGATATAGTAATCAAGGTCTTCATCATGAGTTTGCGGAATCTAAAAGCATATGGGAATTTCAGGAGAATAATAGATTCACAAGTGGATTAAAGTGTGTTAAACAAAAATTGAGATGATTTATTAGTATTTGCTCTTTTCAGAGATCTATGAGATCATCAATGTTTTACTGGGAAGAACATTAGAGATATTTTCATCTTGAACAAGTGGGAACTTAAGCTCAGGAAAAGACAACTTAGTTATACTATGGTTTTCATATTGAATTAAGATTCAACATAAATAAATCTACACATTATGCTGCTGAAGATGGAAATTTCCAATTGGTGGAAAATACAGAAGATCATATTTGTTAACAAGCAGAACTATCTTAAATTTGGAGAGACTGCATAAAAGATCTTCTTGCTCTCTATGACTATGACTGGCAAAGTTCAAAGGGAGAGCAGATAATCATCTGAAATGAATATTGTAGAATCTTCTCGAATGGTGGTTGGGGTGACTGTATAAATTCTAAGATTCTTTTCAATTCTAAGATGATAAAGTTATACCATAAAAATAAAACTCTCATGGATGGAATTTCCTATGCTTGGGTTGTATGGAGATGGTGATGGTTAGACTTAGATTGCCTTGGGACAAAGAACTTTGAGCAAAGCTCTACGGATCTCTTTGGTCTTTACACTATAAATGATGGGGTTCATCACTGGGGGAATGAGTAGGTAGACATTGGCAATGAGTGTAGGCAGGTAGGTAGGAGCTTGTTTTCCAAATCTGTGGACAAAGGACAGGCTGACCAATGGAATATAGAAGACAGCAACAGCAGTGATATGGGAGATGCATGTGCTGAAGGCTTTCTTGCGTTCCTCCGGGGATGCAATATTGAGGATGCAGCGGATGATCAGTACATAGGAAAGTAGGATTAATGTTGAGTCCACCCCTCCAACTAAAATGGTTGCAGTCAACCCAAATGCACTATTGATCTTGGTGTCTGAACAAGAGAGTTTCATCACATCAGGATGGAAGCAATAAGAATGTTGAAGCACGTGGCTATGGCAGAAAGAGAGGCGTCTAAGAAGCAGAATAAGGGGTATCAAGATTACCGTTGCAATAGTCACAATTGCCACTCCAATTTGGATGATTCTGGAGTTTGTGAGGATGGTAGCATACCTCAGTGGATTAGAGATGGCCACAAAGCGGTCAAAGGCCATGCCTAAGAGTACTGAAGACTCCATAATAGTGAATAGATGAATGAAGAACATCTGAGCCAGGCAAGCATTAAAGCTTATCTCCCTGGCATTGAACCAGAATATTCCCAGTGAAGTCACCAGCGTGGAGATGCACAATCCTAGGTCAGTGGTGGATAGCATAGAGAGGAAATAGTACATGGGCTCATGGAGACTTGGTTCAGTGATGATGACAAATAGGATCATACCATTTCCAGAGAGGGCTGTTATGTACAGACAGCAAAAGGGGATAGAAATCCACGTATGGGCAGTTTCTAGTCCAGGAACACCCGTCAGAAAGAAGGTCAAAGATGGTGGTGACGTACTGTTAGGGAAAGCTGACATGATGGGATAAGGAAGATTTTTTTTTCTTATGAGAGGTTAATATCCTGAAATGAAACATATAATTCAGGTTAACTGCAGTATGTGCCTCCTGCATTGCTGATTTGTCATGGTGGAGGGACTTGTGTACTCAATGAAGCTGTGAGCTATGCCATGCATGGTTACCAGAGATGGACCAGTGATAGTGAAGAGTTCTAACAAAAGGTGATCTGTTGGAGAGGGAAATGGCAAACCACTCCAGTATCTTTGCCAAGAAAACTCCATACATTTTCATGAAGAGTCAGACATGAATGATGACTGAACAAGACCTGCAGCAATGGTAACAACAGCAGCAGTATAAACTCCTTGAGTTAATGGACTATTTCTAACTCTTCTTAGTATCAATTTCTTGGCCTTATATGGTTCCTTGCATGTGGCAGTTTCTCTATATTTGTTTTTCCTTTTTAGGGGAAAATGGTGGCACAGTGGATAGAGGACCAGGCCTGAAGTCGTGAAGATCTGAGTTCAAATATGGATTCAGACTCAGAGTAACTGTATGACCCTGCCCAAGTTATTTAACCTTTATTTGGTCAGTAAAGTACTTAGCACAGTGCCTGGCATATAGAAAGAACTAAATCAATGTTAGCTATTAAGTATTATTACTCAAATGAATTCTCTCTTTTTTCCTCCCTTTTTCTGAAGTATCAATCTTATGCTTTCGGTGAGGGCAGGTACTGATTTCTTCCCAGGAATTGTCCTCTAATGACATAGGACAATGAGAAATTTACTTTTTATATAGCTCTTCATTGGAGCAGGAAACATGATCCATTCTAGAGAATTACAGTCCACCCTGTCTCCTGGGATGAAATTTCTTGGGCTTAAACACTGGGGTGTTGGGTGTTGGGGGGGGTACATACTTAATCTCCTGCTGGAGTAAAGTATAGCTTCACTGGAGTTGGTGTCAGGATAGTTGTATGGCATTTCTGCCACTTGCCAGCTCTATATTTTTGGATAAGACATCTCACATTTGTGAAGATTTGGTCCATAGTTTAATGATTTACTTCAGGGATGTCCAAAATATGGCTCCTAGGCTGTATACAGCCTGCAGTTTGATTTTATGCAGCCCGTCTGTGTGTTGTAGTTTTCACAAGTGAATAAATAAAATAATAATTTGTAGGGAATGCATATTATTTTTTTTAATTCCATCAATAATAAATAATCTCATCAATGTTAGTTTTCTTTGGTGTTTTTAAGCAGTATTATGGACAGAACATATTGCATGGACTTTTCAATCAATCTGTGGGATGCATTACATTTGTACGATGCAGACTAGTCAGTATGCACCTACCTTAATACTGTTGAGTTGTCACTTTGTTGTTTTGTGTTTGCTTTTGCACTTCCACCTTCATCTGTCATATTGATGATGCTCGTTCCACAACTTTCTATTAGTGTACTGTATTTTTAATTCTGGGTGTGGCCCTCAAATAATTATTTTATTTTAATGCAGCCTTAAGATAACCTAAGTATGGACAGCCTGATTTACTTCAAAGAGCTAACGATCAGATAAAAGCAGAATACTTGAGATAATGCATGATAAGCTTATAAATGCTATATAAATTCTAGCTGTTACCAGCATCATCCACACTCTGAGATTCAATAAAATTGCCATCCTCTGCATTTCTTACACAAAGGACTTCACATCTGGTCTCCATGCCTTTGTACTGGCCATCTAAAACACCTGGAATAAATCTCTCCTTAGCACAGCCTTAGAGAGCCCCTCTCTCACTCTAAGATGCATTTCTGCATGATCTTCTGCAGGAAGCTCTTTTTCATCCTTACAACTAATACTGCTTTCCTATCAAAGTATTTTACATTTAGCTACTTTGTATACATTTATGTTTATGAAATTTATATTTAGACTGCATATGTTTTTATGTGTACATATTTTCTCCCCAATCAAAACATAAGTGCCTAGCAAGTAGGGATTGTTTCATTCTTTTTACTTCTGCCCTCAGTGCCTAGCACAGTGACTGGAACATTGCAGGCATTTTGGAAATAATTACCGATTTAGTGATATGATATGATATTACATTACATTACATTATATTATCTCTTGTTTAGAAGTGGGAAAAGCAGGAGACAGAACTGACTTTGCTAAATATCAAGGACTTATTCAACAGTGGGAGAGTCAACTCTACAAATTTTATATCCCATCCTTACCTTCTAAAGGAAGAAAATTAGTTTCCTTTACTATCACATTCCTCAGAACTGTCAAAGATACTCTCTTCAAGTTTGTGCTATATATGAGATAGATATGAGAAGATAAATATGTTCAGCTAAGTAA
Organism: Trichosurus vulpecula; assembly: GCF_011100635.1. Classification (NCBI taxonomy): domain Eukaryota; kingdom Metazoa; phylum Chordata; class Mammalia; order Diprotodontia; family Phalangeridae; genus Trichosurus; species Trichosurus vulpecula. The sequence continues at coordinate 86,723,077 of NC_050574.1, read as the reverse complement.
AAAAAAAATAATAAATCGTGATAATTCCTTGAATTTAGTTAGTACTTTTTAGTTTATGCCCTAGTAATCAGTTCCTTAAAACAACCCTGTGAGAGAACATTTATCATGATGAGATTTTACAAACAACAGACTCAGCTTGCATGATTTGCTGAATGGTTGCAAGGCTGGCTCTAAAATTCTTAAGATATATTGATAGTCTCTCTCCTCTCTCTTTTCCTCTCTTTCCTTCCCTCTTACTTTCCCTCTCTCCCTCCTTCTTTCTCTCCCTCCCTTTCTTCTCTCTCTCTCTCACTCTCTCTCTCTCTCTCTCTCTCTCTCTCTCTCTCTCTCTCTCTCTCCACCTTTCTGTCATCTTTTGGTCTGTTCATTTTTCTCTCCTTAAATTAATAATGTGTATAGTTTTATGTTGATATACGTAAATTAATAATATGGTTTGTATTTTATATGTACAAAATAATGTATACATGTAATAAATTTTAGTATTATTATTATTAATAATGGTATTAGTAATGTTTAATGCCATGTTACAAGAGACTATTTATTGACTTTGAAGTAACAAGAATGATTTTTTTGAAAATGTCTCAAAACTCACAATCCAGGTGAATGTCATCTCTTAAAGGCATTCTTTTTAATATCCAATGACACTTTCGTTGCTCAAATAAAAAAAAAGAATGATAATAACTTTCAGATGCCAATTATGAACCACACAAGAAAGCCAGTCTTGTTATCTTATAGTCACATCTTGTCATTAACCCTAACAGATGTTCCCTAGCTTCATCACTCACCTTATCCAGCAGTCTTTTGACCATTTCCAAAGCTCATATTTAATAATTATAACACGATTCATGAAATTTAAATAAACTTGCTGCAAAGCCTGAGAACAGGTTCCAAAATGGTTCAAGTAATGGCATCATCACTGAAATAAACAGATGATAAATAAATGAATGAATAAATATTACCAATGCTAATGATATTGATTAAAATGCGTCTGAACCGGCAATTTCATTATTGGGTGGAGGGGACTGTTTGTGGAAATCGTTTTTATCTATTCAGATTGGCATCTTGTCAATCAATATGTTCACAAATTTATGGAGGTACTTGGAATTACAAAAAATTTAAGGAATTTGTCTATGCCTGTACAGCTGATGAGCATCAGACCCAGGGATTCTTGACTCCAAAGTCAGGTCCCCAAGCTCCATTATGCTCCATTGCCATAAAAACAACAATAATAATTGACTTGTATACAGTGCTGTAATATTTTATTTTTTTGAGGGAGAAAGGCAGGGCAATTGTGGTTAAGTGACTTGCTCAAGGTCACACAGCTAGTAAATGTGTCAAGTGTCTGAGGTCAGATTTGAACTCAGGTCCTCTTGACTCCAGGGCTGGTGCTCTACTCACTGCACCACCTAGCTGTCCCTGTTGTAATATTTTCAAGCTGCTTCACATGGCTTATCTCACTTGATCCTCAAAGTAATCCTACCAGATAGGTACTGTGGGTTTACTGGCTCCATTTTACAAAACAAGAAACCCAGATTCAGGGATGCTAAATGTCTTGGCCATTGACCTATACCTAGTAAGTGAAGGAGCCATTATTAGAACTCTGTTTTTTCTGTGTCCTCAAACCAGATTCATTTTTCATTTCCTCAGGTGTCCCAAGGGGGTAATTGTAAAGGTAATACTCATTTGCATGTGTGCATTCTGGGATATTTGTTTTTTTTTTTTTTTAAAGTAGGTTCATTTAATTAGATCAGTAGTTCTCAATCTTTTTGGTTTCAGGACTCCTTTTCACTCTTAAAAATCATTCAGGACAACCTTAGGAGCTTTGGTTTATGTGAATTATATCCATCAATATTTACTATATTCAAATTAAAAAAATATTTGGTATCATTATGAAAATATATTTGACCTCATTAACCTTCCCTAAAAGGATCTCAGAGACTCATAGGAGTTCCTGGACCACCCTTTGAGAAATGCTGCTTTGGAATTACACTAAATTTATTGCAAGGGATACTTTATAGAATATTGAACTAGATGACACATTTAATGATTTTTCCATTCCTCTGAATCTGTTATGGTGAGACTGTAGCTAGCCATGCAATGTTTACTCTAAGACAAAAAAGAAGCAAATTATCTTTCTATGTTATTGTGATTACAAGTTATACCTCCTCTCTCTATACTCCTATCACCTCATACAAGGCTTTGAATGCTGTGGGCTTCAAGAAATTTTTATTTAAAAGGATAACCTGGGAAAACCTACATGATGTAATGCTGAGTGAGCAGAGCAGAACTAGAAGAACATTATACACAACCACAGATATATTGATTCTGTGATGGTTGACCTTGATAGACTTGGCTCTTCTCAGCAATACAAGGTTCAAAGACAATTCCAAAGGATTCATGATGGGGAGAGCTATCTACATCCAGAGAAAGAAATAAGGAGTCTGAATGCAGATTGAGGCAAACTATTTGTTCTCTTTTGTTTTTGCTTTTGTTTCTTCTTTCTCATGATTCATTCCATTGGTCATAATTCTTCTTTACAACTTGACTATTGTATAAATAAGTTTAATGTGAAGTTATATGTAGAAGACATATTGGATGCCATGCCATCTTGGGCGGGAGGAGAAAATCTGTAACTCAAAATCATGTGGAACTGAGTGTTGTAAACTAAAAAAAAAATCTTAATTAAAAAAAGGATGATAGATCATGTCACTCTATGTCCCCAGAGTATCAGTGACCCCCTTAACAGGCTCCTAGAATAATTTTTAAAAATCAGACCTTATAAAAGTTAGAAATCTCCTCATAATTCATTGAGACACATCTCCTCCTGAAATAAAAAGTTCCATTGTAATACTCCTGATAAAGCATAATGCTTGGCATGCAGTAATTAACACTTATTGGCTGACTGACTGACAAGTGACCATCCATCTTCTGAGTATTGACCTCTAGTGGACAATTCTAGAACCCACTCTTTGTGAAGTATCCCCTATACCATTTTAATAGTTCCAATTTTAAGAAACTCTTCCTTAGACTATAAACGTTACAGAGTGGCTGTGAGGAAAAAGCTAAATATAAATCATAATTGTAATGATGTTATATATTATTTTGACAGAACCTGTGGTTTCAACAGCATGTAGAAGACTCATCAAGACATTTCACTCTAGCAATTAAAATTCAGGAAGAGGTAAGTAAATAACCACTTATTAAGTGCCTACTATGTGCTAAGAACTGTAATAAGCACTTTACATGTATTATGTCATAACTCAAGAGGAAGCGTGGTATAATAGAATAAGTACTGGCCCTGGAGTTAGGGGATCTGGTTTCAAAATCTACCTCAGATGCATGTTACCTTTATGGGTAAGTAAAGGCCTCAGTATCATCATCTGCAAAGTAAAGTGGTTGGACTAGACAGTTTCTGAGTTACCCTCTATATATTTTTTTGTTTAAGGAATAAAACAAGTATTTCCATAGCATAGATTGATGGTTCTATGAATGTTTTTAGTTCTTTCCCATGAGACCAAGCAAACTTAATATTTTTCTTCAGAATAAAATAAGTATTTCATGATCAATTAAAAGTTGAGCCCAGCATCATGAAACTAAAAATAATAGGAAGATATAACAGGATTCAGGAACTGAGATTTTGGCTTGAAATTGGCTTAAAAATGGGATATCAGGCAAGAAGAAGCAGACTAAGAGGAAAATTTTGTTTAGCTTTTTTTATCTTTATTGAACTTTATCTGCAATAATAGTAACATCTTTTATATAATGTTTACCATGTGCCAGGCACTGTGCTGGACACTTTCCAAATACTACCTTATTTGATCCTCAGGAAAACCCAGAGAAGTGAGTGTTAATCTTATATCCATTTTGACAGTTGAGGAAATTGAGACAAAAAGAGATTAAGTGACCTGCCCAAGATAACATAGGAGGTAAATATCTGAGGCTGGATTTAAACTCGGGTCTTCTTGACTCCAAGCAAAGCGTCCTATCCCTCTATCCATTGCATAGTTTAGCTCCCACCTTCTACATCTCCATGCAGATGTTCATATGTTTACAAAATGCATACAGAGATGAGGGTGTAGGGACCAAGAAAAGAGTTTTATCTATTAGTGATACAAGTATGGAGATGAATGATAGAAAAATGGTTTAAGAACCAGCCAAAACTCAATAGCTTGTTTAAAGGAAAATTCTTTTATCTCATTTATGTATCAATTGACAATGGATGTATCAATACACATTTATAATAAATGCCAGGTACATGAGAGAATCACAAAGTAATAGGATGTTAGCAGAGAGAGGGCTAATTACTTACTTTTGGATTATCTGGAAAGCAGAGGAGCCACTGAAACATACAGAAGGAGTGACTGAAAATGAAACAGCCGAGGGTCTCAATCTTCACATCTCAGGGCATTTTTCTAGTATCTAAATTAAATTTCTTTTGGTGTAATTTAAGTTCATCTGAAACATTATAAGACAAATAATCAAATATGCAGGGCTTCATCTGATGATAGCTTCCTACTTCAAAAATACCTTAGAGTAAGGAGGAAGAGCTAGCCTATCCAAATAGGAAAACAGCTTGGAGGAGTAATACTTGCTAATTGATGAGAGAGGATTTATATAGAGCCATGATGTTTGAGGCTAATGAAATGGCCAATGGAAAGATCTGTTCCTATGGGAGAACTCTGTGAATATGTTGCATTTTAAATCTCTCTGTCCCTGGAAGGATATTCCCTGGTGACTTATGGAACAAAAAGATTTTCTGCTTTTCCTTTTCTATAGCTGTGAATGTGGAAGACAGAGACAAAGGCCTTTTAGCCTTTGAGGACATTCTCTCACAACTGAAACTTTGTACATTTGGTCATTTGCTAACTTAAAACATTTGAAGAGAATGTTCTAATATCACAGTATATCATAAGTGGATAAGGCCATAGGAGCAAACTCATCAAATCCAAACAAAAGTAAGTATCCCCTCTACAACATTCATGAGATCTGGCTTCCACTTGACCTTCATTGATGGGGAATCCATTCTCTCCTGAGGCAACTCATTCTACTTTGGGACAGTTCTGTTTGTTAATAAATATTTCTAACCTTTATCTCTATGAAAATGTAACTTGCTACTCTCTCTCTCTCTCTCTCTCTCTCTCTCTTACTCTCTCTCTCTGTATATATATATATATATATATATATATATATATATATATATATATATATCTGTGTGTGTGTGTGTATGTGTGTGTAATAGGTATTCAAGAGTACAAGACTATCTCCTTTTCCACATGAAAGACCGTCAAATACTCACAGACAACTAAGATGTTCTGGCTAAGTCTTCTCTTCCTGAGGCAAAATCTCATACATTTCTTCAATTGTTTCTCATATATAGGATGGTGCTTACAGCATCTTATTCTCCCTCCTCTGAACTTGCTCCAATTGTCAATGCCCTTCTCAAGATTAAATGTTGTAAACTGAACATAATTAATGGGATATTTAAAGTGTTCATACACTGCAACTGAAACTTTACCACCCCAATGTAAAATCTAGAAAAAAAAGTCATTAATATGAAATTAAGTTAGTAGGCTGATTATAGGCATAGAGAAAACTTTTAAATGGAAAGACCAGATTCACTTCTATTTTCAGAAGATGCTATTGTTTTCATAAGATAAAGATCTTTTCCCAGTATATATCATGCTTAGAAAGAAACAGGGAAGTTTAGTGTGGTCTCTGGAAAAGGATGACACAGTAATCCATGAAATAATCTATATTGTTTAGTTGGAGAAAAGGGTAGATTTTGTGATGTAGTATTAGACAAAATTTGGAAAAAAAAATGTTAAGGAAATATTTTAAAAAGCCTTGAATGCCAGACTAAAGAAATTAGACTTTATTCTATAAATAGTGATGATCTGTTTAATGTTTCTGTATAATTGAGTGGCCTCATTAGAGTTGCATATTAGGCTAATTAATCTAGTGGTGGTGTATAAGACAATTTGGGAGAGAGAGTAATAGTTGGGGAGAATATAAGAAGGATCTGGATGCTAATAGAAGAGATGAGAAAAGGAAGAGATAAATAAGAAAAATTTCAAGGAGGAAGAATTAGTACTTGGATGCTGCTTTGATTTGAGAAATGAGGGAGAGCTTGGGGACAATAATATTCCTTTGTTTTTATTCTTGTTTACTAGACAAATGATAGCTTCATCAGTGGAAAGATTAAAAATTATGGAGAAGTTTAAAAAATAATGGTTCAATTGTAAATATACTCAATTAGATGGATGAATGAGAAATCCGGGTAGCAATTTCTAGCAGGTAATTGGAAATTCAGAACTGAATAATAGATTGACTAGGAAGTGACTAACAGAGTTTATAGTTGAAGATACACCAAAGAATGACTTACTATGGAAAGTTTGTTTAAAGCACAGATATGAGGGGTCAGGAAAGAATCTCACAGGATATCCATATTTCTGACATGGGAGAAAGAAAATGATTTACCATATGAAAGGGAGGAGTCATCATAGAGGTGAGAAAACTGAGGGCTCAAGAATAAAGGTAATCAATAGTGTTAAATGCGATAGAGAGATTAAGAGAAATGCATGTAGAGAAAGGCCATTGAGTTTGGTGATTAAAGAAAATAGCACTATATCACCCTTGGATAAAACAACTTCATTAGAGGGTTGGGAAAGACAGTTTAATGAGTGGAGCTATAAGTGTGTCAAGAAATTGAAGGTGTGAAATTTAGATCACCCTTTTGAGACATGTGGTCACATATGGGAAAACAGAGAGAAGAGAGCTGAAAGGGATAGTAGGATCCAAGGAGTGATTTCTTAGGATAATAGAGCTCTGGGCATATTTGTAGGCAGAGAGGAAAGAGACCATGGAGAGGGAGATAGCATAAGAGCAAAAGGGTGATTGATGAGCCAAAGTGCTATATGAGGCAACAAACAAAAGAAGAGCATTTAGGGTTTATTGAAAACCTTACTCAAAAGGCTCTGGATGTATCAAGACCTCAGAGGTGAAGGGAATTTAGAATGTGGCTCTCTTCTACTCTATTTTGTTTAGCCTTCTTTAGATTCCTTCTTTAAATTCCTGCATCTTCCCTAGTATGTGAAAGTAATGGGTCTTTGGGAATGTCCCCAAATACAAATACCAACAAACACGTGCAAAGGCAGAAGGGCTTTTTCCAACCTGGCAAAACTCTAGTTGTCAGAAATCTGTGCAAACGAACAACAACAACAGCAAATAAAGAACGAAAAGCATAAATAGCTAAGAGTCACAGCTCATAAAAATCCACTGATGATCCGCTCTGTCCTAATATCACGTTTCTTTCCCCACATTTTACATTCCAGACAAACTGAGTTACTCACTACCCCCCACTCTTGGCCAACCCTTTCTGACCCCTGTAACTTTGCTCATATTGTACTCTGTGCTTACCAAAGATTTTTCCTCCTCCTCAAAATCTTCTCTCTGTCAAGTCTCAGTCAGGTAACATCTTTTTCATTTATTCTTCCCTAAACCATAGCTACCCTAGAAATATATAATTTTTTTCTAAATATCTTATCAGACCTTGACCTTCCCTAGGTATTTTTCATATTCTAATTTTCAACACTTTTTTGTTTTCATACATGCCATCCCTTACGTGTCATAAAAACTTCCTGAGGTTAGGGAGTAAGTATTGTTTCTTGTTTTCACTCTCAGTCCTTAACTTAAGGGCTTGGATTTAGTAGGCAATTAATAAATATTTGTTTAATAAAACTGAAAGGTCCAAAAGATTCATGATTAAGTTAACAGGATCTCATCTTTTTATCTTTCTTTCAAAATGTTTATCAGTACCTTTTTTGTGTTTATATCATATTCATCTCTAAATTTAACCTTTCTCCCCTGTTCAAACCCAGTAAATCCTCCCTCAAAAATGAATCCAATGTGTATAACATAACAACATGTATGACATCTTTGCCCATAATCTCTCATATCTTCAAGGAAACATGGGCTATGAATTATCTTGTGCCGCTTTCAGAGCCAAGATTGATCATTGTAATTATACAAAGTTAAGGGTTCTCTCCTCCGATTCCCATTGTCTATTCACACATACATGCACATAAACGCACGTGTGTATGTATATGTACATGTGTGTATGTGTGCACAACAATATAAAACACATAGATGTGTATATGTATACACACATGCACACATATTTATACATATATAGGATTTTTGTTTCATTTGTATTGTTTACGCCCTTTCCACTCTAAGATCATAAGGCCATGGTTCTAGAAAGGATCAGAGTCCATCTGATTCAACTCCCTCATTTTTGCCTCTGTGATTAATTTTTCTTTTACTACTTCCTAGTTTCAAAGGATCTCTCACCAGCCCCAACCTTGACTTTCTGTCCCATGTTCCTCAAATTTACCAAGTTCAATTTCTCTTTTTACTACTCTAAGTTTTCCCATCTCTTTCCATTTTTCAATGTTTCCTAGCAAAGTAAAACCATATTTACAAGTCCTGCCCCCTTCTTAGCTTGAGGTAATACTCTTTTATGATGATGTTTTAGATAAAATTTTCATTTATTTTCCTCTTCCTTAGTGCAATCCCTTTTATTTTCTGTCTTAATTTGTTGCATTTTTATTCTCTTTTAAGTCACACATGGACTTAGAGCTTGTTACATACCAAAATAGAATTCCCTTTCTATACTATCCTGTCTAAGTTAGCTCATTTGTAGATTTTATCTCATTTCCCCTTCCTTGAGTGTATTTATTGTTTTTTTATTTGTTGTTATTTTGTTGTCCCTCCATCCTTTCTTTCTTCCTTTCTCCCTTTTCCCCTCCCTTCCTTCTTGTCTTCTTTCCTCCCTCACTTCCTTTATTCCCTGCTCCCTCCTTTCCTCCTTCCTCCCTCCCTCTTTTCCTTCCTTCTTTTCTTCAATCCTCCCTTTCTCCCTCCTTCCCTCCCTCTGTCCTTTCCTCCCTTTCTTTCTTTTTTGTTTTCTAAATAGCCTATAAAGAGGAGAAGGAAAACAATTGGGAAAAGGCAACTGTAAATGATGCAATTGCCAATCATGTCTCCAGAAAGCTAGTGATGAATCCTCTTAGCAGTGAAGTCATGGAACTTGAAGTGTAAAATACATTATATTCCTTTAGACATGGTCAATGTCTGGAATTATTTTGGGTAATTAAACTTTTTTTTTAATAGGGAAGACTTATTAACTCATTTTAGAGGGGGAAATTATGAGGAATGGAGGTAGTGATTGTAATACATACAAGAAATAAAATAAAATCAATAAATCATTTAAATTACAAAAAAGAATAAGATATTCTTAGAACAACCGTGTTAAATTATATATTTATATACAAATACATATATATATATATACATATACATATATATTTATGTAATATACACACATGTATACGAGTGTGCATCTGTGTGTATATACAAGTTTTATGTAGGGGAGTATCAGAATTTCACATGTAGTACTTTTTCCCCCTATTCTTTCTATAAGGATGTAGTCATGTTTATGTATGTCAAACATATAATAGTGAAATGAAAAATAATTTTAAAAGATATAACCATCATTTCTTGCTTCAATTTAGACAAATTTTGTTCTACTTCAGTACATTTGAATTTCAATCTATTATTTTATTTTTCAGACTCTAATTCTTTGAAGTGATTGTCCATCATTTGTTCTACATAGTCTATCTGTCTTTGTTAATGCTAGTTTATAAGATCTAATTTCTGATGTCATTTCCAAACTAATATTTCCATTTATAAATCACATGTATATGCATATGTATGCAGATATATGTATGTATGTTTACATAACGTAGACACAGTAACCTAGATTCTCTTTCTGTGTTCCATGATCTTTGTAGAGTCTATAGAATTCTTTTTTTTTTATTGAGAAATTGGTAGAGTCTATGCAATTTTTTTTTCACTGAGAATTTTTGGTTAATTCTCTTTAATAGTGTTACAAATACCCCTAACGATGTTCCAGCAGACTTATCACTTTGGAGATCTAACTGCCCCCATTGCCTTCTCCTGGAATTGATAAGTTCCTTGTGGAAGCTCCATTTTGAAGATGGGTCCAGAAGAATCATGATCACTCCTCCACTATTCTCACGACTTTCCTACCTTCCCTTCTTTTAAGTTCCTTTTTATACCTTGTCTTCTACCATTAGATTGTAAGCTTCTTTTGGTCAGGGACTGTCCTTTGTTTGTTTGTTTTGTATTGGCATTACCAAGAAAACACAGGTGCTCTGCACCTTATCCACATGTGAAACCATCAGTTAAAGCAAATGGAGAAGTTTTGCATAAGTTCACTTACCTTCACTTACTTTCTAGGAATGTGCACTTTGATAATGAGGTTGATGCATGTATTAACAGAGTTAGCCCAGGGTTTTGAAGGCTCTGAAGGAAAGTATGGGAAAGAAGAGAGATTAGAATGTCTACCACACTGAAGGTCTACAGAGCCAGTGTGCTGACCACCTTGTTGTATGCCTGTGAAACCTGGACTGTATACCAGTGTCATGCCAGGAAACTGAATTGCTTCCATTGAAACTGTCTTAGGAAGATTCTGAAGATCACCTGGCAGGATAAGGTGCCAGACACTAAGATTCTTTCTCAAACTAAACTGCCAAGCATTCAAGCTCTGCTGCAGAGAGCGCAACTCCTGTGGGCTGGCCATCTTGTTGGAATGCCAAACATATGCTTACCTAAAAGACTACTTTACAGAAAACTCATTCTAAGCAAGTACTCACATGGGAATGAGAAGAAGTGATACAAGGACACTTTCAAGGTCTCTGAAGAGCTGCAGAATTGATTTGTGACATGGAAGATATTGGCAAAGGATAGCCCAGTATGATGTGCCTGCATCAAAGAAGGTACTTGGCCCTATGAGCAGAGCAGAATTGAAGTAGTTCAAAAGAGATGTGAGTTGCACAAATTTAGAGAATGCACCCCAAATGTTCACTTGGATTATTTGTTCCTGACCTGTGGTAGAGCATTCCAAGCCCCTATTGGTCTGACCAGGCAGCCAGATACACTGTAACTCTAACATAATGAGGTTATTTTGGTCTTCTTTGAGAACAAAAAACAATGTCTATTAGCATTACCAGTACTTAGCGCAGTGCCTGACACATAGTAAGCACTTTATAAGTGCTTCTTGACTTTATTTGACTTGAGACTGGATTTGTGGTTTTCCTTTGAATTTTTATACATTTTTTACTTTTATATTTATGAAACTCATTGTTGGTTTATTTAATTCTGAGCTAACTTTATATGTAAGCATTCTTTGGGACCTTTTTTCCTCTCACATGTATTCTTGAATTACCAGTATCTTGGTTTGTCTTCTCATTTTTTTTAGCACCAGCTTTTCTTTCCTGGTTCAAAACCTGGTTCCTAGTTTGTGGTCATCCCTATAGGGAGAAGGCAGACTCCAGTTTTGATTCAGGTCTCACTTCCTTCTATCCTGGAGCCTTCCTGTCTAGTCAGCTCTTGATTCCCCTGTCTTTTGCCACCTTCTCCCTCGTCCTTATCGTACACTCTTTCCTTTGTACCATGGGGCAGAATCAGTATCTGTTCCATCTTGTTAGAGGTGGGGAGTTAATGAGGAATTTTTGTCATGAGGGGCCTGGGCAGGGAGCCTCATAGTTTTTCCTTGAAAAACAATACTAAGAAGTTGTTTGTTTGTTTTTTTTCTGCCTGTGTGTCAGGCTAGGCTGGGGATCATGAGTGCCAGGTCTATGTATTTCAGTTTTTCAACATTAATTCTTTTTGCTTGGACCCTGTAGGATGTTTTTGTTTTCTTATCTTAAAGATTCAGCTTTAATTATTCTAGATTAGGCAAATATTTTCTCACTTTTGAGGTCGTTAGCCTATGCTGAAAACAATTACAGTACACTATCATCTGGTTGGTCCTGTGATTTTGAGTCCCATCCCCCTCTTTTTTTTAACTTAGCTGCTTTTCAGAAAAGTGAAGGCTTCTATAACTGCTTGACACAGTGAAGGATAGTAAACCCCTCCTCCCATCCCCTTTTTCATTTTTCTCCAATGGTAATGCAATGGTTTCAAAGGTTCTTATACTGTTTGCTGCTTCTCTCTTTTTTCTTTTCTTTTTTTTTTTTTTTAGGGGGGAAGGCAGGGCAATTAGGGTTAAATGACTTGCCCAAGGTTACACAGCTAGTAAGTGTGTCAAGTGTCTGAGACCATATTTGAACTCAGGTTCTCCTGACTCCAGGGCTGGTGCTGTACTATACCAAATAGCTGCCCCATGTTTGCCGCTTCTCGGAAATAATCAAATGTAAATGATAATTGGTTCCTTAAAGTTCGGAAGCTTGTTGCTATTTTTATATTAAATGTTTAGAATATTTAAGATCAACTTAAATTAATCAACACATAATTCTGATCAAAGTCAATTTTACTAAAATCAAAAGACAAAATATGATGATTTCATGGCTGAACAAAATTATGCTTTCTAGCTCTAAGACTAGGGTTCATAACATTTTGTGTGTATGTGTGAATGTGTGTGTGAGTGTGTGTGTGAGTGTGTGAGTGTGTGTGTGTGTGTGTGTGATTAATTCCCTTGGAGGTCTGGTGAATTCTGTGTATCACTTCTCAGAATAGTATTTTTAAATAATTGAAGTGATGGGGTTATGGGACCTGGAACCTAAAAGGAAAAGGAAAAGACTACGTCTCTGAAAGCAACTCAGTCCCTGAATTTTCCCATACATTTCAACAGCCCAGATCATTGGTGCCTCTGCCCAAAGATCACCTAATTGACTTACTTGACATTCCTTTCACAGTAGCTCTTGGTCCACCCCAGACTATTTGCATAAACCAAACACTCCTTAATCCTATCTAGATTACCTAATCAGCCTACTTGATATCTTTCCACTGTTGTTTCTGGCCCAACCCAAACTACTTACCACTGCTCAATCCCATCCAGATCCTTTTACTGTCCTTTTCATATATAAACATCAGTCTCACCCCATTAAGTTTCATGTTCATTAGGAATCCTGCACCTACTAGATAATTGGCACTACAATAAACCTTGTCATTTGACTGGAAGAAAGTTTGCATGCATGAATTCATTCCAGGTGGATGCCACCCTGTACCTTGACATTTCAGCAACTCCAAACAACATCAGAAGGAAACACCAAATTTCTATTAGTTGTCAATGAAAATAAATGTGTATTTTTTTCAGATCCTGGGACTCTATCAATCCCTGAATCACAGGTTTGGAATCCCTGCTCCAGAGTAACAAATGATGTTAAGACATTTTAGCTGCAATGGCTCCTTTTCAATTCTCACTTTTTTTACCCTTCAACTCTGGGTATTTGTGACTCTGTAGTGGTTGGTTTTTTTTATTTTTTTTACTACTCCTGCCTCACTCTTGATCATACTCTACCCCTTTTATCTTACTATTCTTTCTCAGTCTCCTCTTTTAGATCATATAGTAGAAACTCTTTCCATATATTAAGAGCTCTTTCCTAAAGTCTCTTCTTTGTATACACTCTCAGAGTGATCTCATCAGTTTCCAGGGGCTCCACTATCTACTATGCAGATGAATCCCAAATCTTATTCTCTCTCTCATATCTCTTCTGAGCTCTGATCTTTAATCCCTAGCTGCCTGATGGACACCCACAACTAGATGTGTCATAAGTATCTCAAAATCAAAAGGTTCAAAAACAAATTTATATTTGCTGTCTAAGGACTTGTGTTCAAATCCAGATTCTACTGCCTTCTACTTGTGTGAGAGATTTAATGGAGAAGTTTGTCTCCATAAATACAGTATAACAGTCAGCAGAAGAATTGGGCAAAGCAGGATATGACTGGTTTTATCCTATTTGGGGGCCAGAAGTCAGTTAAACAGGGTAAAGGTTAAGTCTTGCTTGGAATACTAATGTGAGGTAAGTTCATGAATACTAACTTCTCTGGGAGGAGTAAAGGCTCATTTTAATGTTCATGTGATGCATGTGGTGGGAGGGGGAACATATCAAGGGAAAATGTGTAATAGGCATGCTGGGAAGCTGTACACTCTGTAGTATCCAGCCAATGGAGAAACAGGGGAGGGACTTTGTGGTTGGGAATAGGTATGTAAAGCTTGCTTTTGCTTCTATACAGGGTGCCTATTTTAAAGGATGCCTGCTACTGCAGTTGCAAAATAAACTTGGCTTTTAACTTCATCCCTGCCAAGGGTGAAGGAGTCATTTCTCGAATTGTGTAATCCTGGACAAGTCCACTAAACTTTCTGATTTAGTTTGAAAAATGGTGAGTGGTATAAACAAGATACTTCCAAAAGTCCTTTTGAACTTTGACCAACCTTGATTTGTATGTGAGATGTGGCATAAAAAAACAGTATCTATAATATTCATGTCCAATAAAGGAAGTTGACTGGTTATTTAGGAATAAGAAAAGATGATGGGTAGACATAAAAAAGGTTACATTGTGAGCAATGAGAACTTTAGGCCTATATTACTTCATTATGATTCTATGGAGTTGGCTATTCCTGCAAAAGTTTATGAGTAAATTTGGTATTAATAAGCTGAAGAATGAAGCTGAAGACAATAAGCCCAAGGCATTTCTTTCCCTTGGGGAAAACTTTCTGTTTCCGGGGGGAAAAACAACATTAGAAAAATAGTTTCTCATATTTCTATAATTAATTATCTACTAATATTTTATCTTTCTTAGAATATTTCAAAAACTCCACTTACTGACCAATCCTCTCTGATTCTCCTGGCCAGAAATGTATGCCCTCATTAGTCTCCTAATTTTGTACTTCAATTTTTCAGAAAGAAAGAAAGTTCCCACTACAATATGCCTAATAAGTAAATGGTCATTCAGTATTTTAATCAAGTCCTCAAAAAAAAAAAAGGAACACAATGCCTTGTGAGGTAGCTCCTTTTGGATAACTAATAACTAGGGAGTTTCTTTTACATCAAACATGATTGTGCTTCTTGTTCCTAGTTTTTGCTTCTGAAACCAAGCAAAACAAGCGCGATCCCTCTTCTATATGACAGTATTTCAAATACTTGAAGATGAATATTTAAACTTTCCTAGAAATATAATCCAGGTTATTTAAAACTCTCATCACATGACCTCTTCCTTTACCATTCTGATTGTTTTCTTATGGAGGCTCTGAAGGATACCAACATTCCTCCAGAAATATGGTATCCAGAACTGAACACAATACTCCAGAAGTGGTCTGACTAAAGTAGAATAGAGTTGTACTGTGACATTCTTATTCCTAAAAACTCTGCTTTTCATTATGTACCTGAAGATCCAACTAACTACTTTAGTTGATGTGGCATGTTGTCAAAATATTGAATTTGGAGTTTATCACAACCCTTAAATCATTTTCCGGCAGATAGTTGTCTAACACTTTCCCCATCTTCTACGTGTGAAGTCTTTTTTTTTTAACCTAAATGTACCATTTTACAACTTTCTATTGTATTTTATCTTATTTGACTTATTTCGATTCTGACCCTGTCAGACAATACTTATCCTTTCCAGCTTTGTGTCAACTACATATTTAATTGGGATGAACCTATACTTTTATCCAAATCATTCGTTGAAGCTACAACAATAAGTAACGTTGCTGAGGAAAAGAATGCAGAGAGAGAAGAGTAGACATTTGAGAAAAGAATCATCTTCAGAATTTAGGAAAGGGATGAGGTACTATCAAAATAGACAAAGACATCATTGAGAGATAGAAAAATAACCAGGGAAGTGTAGTGTAATGGAAGTCAAAGGAGGCCAGGGTATCCAGGAGGATAGCCTCAGGACTCAGGAATAAAGAGGCTAGATCTGGATCCTCCTAGTGTCTTTATGTGCCCTCAAGAATGATGATATGTCTACTCATCGGCAGGTATCAGTACTAATTCAATGACAGAAGTGAATTCCTGCTATGAGATGCTGAAGGATCTACATGTCAACTATAGGGAAATAAGGAGGTATTGCATTTTCAGGAAATTCCCAAATCTCACACTGGAAGGCCTTAGGGGTCATCTGGTTCAATAGATTCCTTTAAGACAACTGACTAAGAACTTGTTTGAGAATAAGAATTTTTTTCTTACATCTAAACTGTAAAAAAAAAAAAATTAGTAATGATAAGCTCTTTTGACAGGGTGAACTGAATCTGATGAAGGTGATTTAAATACATTTGTCTTGAGTCTTGAAAATCTGATTAGGAGGACTTTAAATTGAAAAGCAGGGGCAAAGATAAAATTACCCACATATCTCTTCCAGGATGAATGAAATATAGGGCAGCCGGCTTAAATAGTATTTAGAAGACTAATAACAGAAAAGAACACCAATAAATTCACAGACAGTAATAGTCTCAATTTTTAAATTCAAATTTATTCATTTTTCAGCTCTGAATGCTCTCCTTTATAGCTTCTACTTCCCCCATTATGATAATATGGTACTTGTTAAAAAATAATTTTGTTTTCTTTTACAGTTTTATTTTCATGGGTCAGCATTCAAATAATTGAACAGGCATGTTCTAAGCAGTTATCTTGGGGAAGATCAAAGAAAGAAGAGAGTGAGTTTTTGTTCTTCGGGATCTTATTGTTGTTCTCAGGGAGACATTTCATTTGGACCATATGGAACAATGAGAAAGCAATGAAAATGCCATATATGAGAAGAAAGTGATTTCAGAATAACCAAAGCTCCAAGTATACTATTATGGTAAAAACTGTCATAGCACATTCCCAATCCTTAGCAGGCTCACATAGAAAGAAGAGGCTTCTTTCTCTGTCTTTACCAAGAATATCTATTAAGTTCTGGGAATCTTGGGGCAAGGGGTTTTGTGCTGATACAGAGCTAAAGGAAGGAGCTATCACATGGAAGTCATTGTCCTTGGACAGTATCAAGGAAGTTATAGCATCTAGCACTCTCTGCGGATGGCTTTCTTGCCTAATACATAGGACAGAGCAGAGTGATGTAACAGCAGCATTGGACTATCAGGTCCAAATAAACAGGACTTCAGGATGATTTAAAGCCAAAATCAATTTAAAACAAATCAATAAACATTTCTTCAGGTTTTGGAAGGAGGGAGAATGTTTAAACGTGTCTTTGATATAATTTCTACAGCAACCCTTGACCTTCACTTCAGGAAGTAGGACTAGTTTGGTGTCAGGTATTTCAAACCTCACAGAAATAATATTTAAGGCTGTTTTAAAACTCAAGTTGTGTTCATTCGCATTTCTCTAGTCAATAGTGATTTAGAGCATTTTGTTCAAGGTGTAATTGATTTCTGAGATTAACAGGGATGTAACCAATTAGGGGTTATATAACCCAATCCTCTGTCTCCAAATTAAACTCTTTCTTATCCTCATGATTGAATGCCTCTGCTACGGAGCAAGGTGCATTAACTCTTCTGTGTTTTTCTTTTGTTTTGTTTGTTTGAGGAGCCTGGGATTGAGAATACTGAAGAACAACTCTATAGTTGCTGGCATCTCCACTAGCTAAGCAAAAGATCATTTAAATCATGAGTCAATCTGGTACCCATAAACAGAGGAAGGGAGATGTTGGCCTACTGTACTCTGAAAAATGCTACGGGTATTGTGTTACCTGAAATTATTGTGAATTGTGAGGCAATTAGGAACATTTAATGGAATTTTTCACTTTGGCTTTCCCATCACCAACTCCATCTCATCTGGGATAATGAGACTGTAAGATGTCCTGCTCCAGAGGATAGTAGGGAAATGATTTATGGACAGATACACAATAAAGTGAGCAGAACCAGGAGAAAAACTTACATGAAAGTGACAATAATGAAAGAAAAGCAACTGTGAGAGATATTAGAACTCTGATCGATGTCATAAGTAAGCATGATTTTAGTAACCTCTTTTGTGAAGCATGCCTCCCTCATCTGCCCAAAGGTACAGTGGATTCCACGTGAGGCACAATCCATATTTGCTGTCAGACATGGCTAAAATGTTGATTTGTTTCATGTAGCTGTATTTCTTTGTAGTGGTCATGGGTTCAACTGGGGAATTACTAATTGGGGAAAGATCAGTGATGTAACTAAAGAAATATCAACAGAAATAATGAGAAAATTGAGTTCATAATAAAAGTCTTAAACCAGAAATGGGTAGATTTCTTTTGCATATTTTTATAGACCTTTCCAAGGGACATTATTTCCAAACCTACATTACCTTTTATTCTATAAATAAGCCTTTGAAAATACATTTTAGTACCTACCCCAGAGGTTATAGAAATAGGGTAGTTAGGAAAGAAGAAGTGAGAGATGGAAGTGAACAGAGGCAGTGTCAAAAGTGAGTATGGGATATTGAGGTTTGAATTGAGGTTTGATTCTGGCAGATTTCTGAACCCAATCAACAAACAGACTTAAAACTAGAAAGATCTAGGATTCTTGGTGCCTCAAATTGGGGTTGAATAGCCAGGGGAGTCTGGAAGGCAATGATGGTGAAAGCTCTAGGAGCTGAAGTCAAAAACACTTGGATGGGGTGCAAGAAAAAGACTTAGCCTTCAGGAGAGCATGAATGAGTCAGTGAAGTTTAAGGCTTACGATTATTCCCAAGGTTATTTATTAAAGTCGCTCTCTAGGCAGAGTTTCTACCCTTTGGGAGCTTCTGAACTGGTGGGGAAGATACCTGAGGGTGTCTTGATTTGGATTTGATAGCCAGAGCTCTGACTTTTAGTACATACCTAATCTAAGGGAAGAAAGAATAGACCAATGAATTATCTGTCTTAATATATAGGGACAAGAAATGAAAAGAATAATAATCAGTACCTGATATAAAGTAACATATACATGACTGCTAAATGACAAATTAGATGAAAAAAAATAGCTAACCCCAGGCAGAGTAGCCACTTTATTCTATCCATCTTTATATCATATTTATTTGAGTATTAAGATCACTATCCTTGAAAACTTTGTTTAATAATTTCATCTAGCTATATCTTGAAATCTTATAATACTTAAACCTAATTGCCTTGTTTCAGTAACTTCTGAAATATGTTTAAAAACCACATCAGAACTTTTTTTAAAGAATGGCTTGAATATCACTAGCACTTCCTATTCTTTTTAGCCTAGTCAGACCAGGAGACAACTTCTTTTTTAATTATATAAATTTCATATGAACAGGGCAGGAACTGTAATGCCCATAGTCTGAACATCACAACCTTAAACCTTAGACCCATCCATATTTTAACTAAATCTCTCTGTCAAAGTATTGTCACACCTGTCATTTTAATCTGTCATTGTTACAAACTCACTGAAAATTACTTTGCAAGGAGTAATTTGCCCACCACCTTGCGAAGCTGGGATGTTTTTGCACTGTATAGAATGGGGTTTAGCACAGGTGGAATCATTAGATAGATGTTGGCCATCATTGTATGTACAATCTTGGGAGCCAATTGTCCATAACGGTGCACCAGGGATAGGCTAATAAGGGGGGTATAAAAGATGGCAACAGCCCCAATGTGAGATGCACAGGTGCTGAAGGCCTTGTACTGCTCTTTGGGGGATGCAATACTGAGGACAGAGCAAATAATCAGGATGTAGGAGAGCACAATGCATGGTGTGTCAATCCCTGTGCTCAGGATGAGAGCCGCTAATCCACACATACTATTGACTTTGGTATCTGAACATGACAACTTAATCACATCAGGGTGGTAACAGTAGGAATGAGAAAGACCATTAGGACCACAGAAGGATAGCTTCTTAAGCAACAAAACCAAAGGTAACATTAGAACTGTCATACGGATGACCATTGCCATACCTAATTGTGAGATCCTGGCATTAGTAAGGATGGTGGTATATCTCAAAGGGTCACAGATGGCGATAAAACGATCAAAGGCCATTGCCACCAGGACCCCAGATTCCATTAAGGCGAATCCATGAAGGAAAAACATCTGGACAATACAACCATCTGAGCTGATCTCTCTGGCATCAAACCAAAGGACACTCAGTGTTGTTGACATGGTGGAAATGGTCAAGCCCAAGTCAGTAGCTGACAACATGGAAAGGAAATAGTACATGGGCTCATGGAGACTGTGCTCTCTTACTATGACAAACAGGATCATGCTGTTTCCTAAAAGGGCAATGGCATAGAGGCAGAAGAAAGGAATGGAGATCCAGGCATGGGCCTCTTCCAGTCCTGGGATGCCTGTCAGATGGAAGGTTGAAAATGGAAATGTGAAGTTGTTGGAAATTTCCATCATGGCTTATGGAGTAGCACTTAAACTTGTATAGCTCAGATTCTGCAGAAACAAAAGCAAAATTTTGCCCATTTGTACAAAAGTAATAGGTGGGATTTTTCTTACAGAAAACTTCTAAATGAATATATACCCTCATCTCTAAAAACTGTGATATCCTTCAATGTATAGCAGTTGCTCATTGTTTGCTGAACAGCAAATAACTCACTAATTGAATGAGTGAATGATAATTAAAAGAAAAACATTTTACACCAGTGGCGTGACTGCTGGGAGCAATGTTTCTAGTGGAAATGATAATCTGAACTGCAATCTCCACATTCTCTTTCTAGTGTCCCTATGAAAAGAGAAAAAAATATCAGAATTTTAATCTTCATATCAAAAATAATAATAGTAGCATTTATAAATATTATATATAAATATGTTTTATAGACAATAATTTATTCTCATAACAAATGTGGAAGAAGGTACTATAATTTTAGAAACAAAAAAAAATTAAGTGGGGGAAGACTGATGATAGAGTGAAAGGTCAAGACTTCCAAATATCCCCCAAAATATATATAAAAGAAATATGCCAAACCAAATTCTGAGCAGGAAAGCCAATTAAAATTCATGAGTCATTTTTTTCAGCCTAGGGCAACTTATGAAAGTAGAAAAAGAGGTCTACAGACACTGAGATTGGGGCTGGCCAAGATTGTACAATGTGGCAGAAATGGCACCAATGATGTTTGCAGCACCACACTGTGCCAGTGGCAACAGTGGTGGGGAATAGCTCAATGCTCAGGGATGGGAAGGACAGTTAATGTCAGAGCAGAAATAGATCAAAGAGGATCCCTATACTACCAGTTCATGTAGTATCAGGTGCCATTTGGAAGCTTCGACACTAACTATGCAGTTCTTGCTCACAGTTCCAGGGAATAGAGGAGTGGATGGGTCACAAGGAAGCAGGGTCCCAAACTGTGTAAGATCTGAAACTCAGATCAGGAGGGAAAGGAACAATCCTCTTTTAGGGTCACACTATATTGGAAACACAGAAAACTTATAGGTCACCAAATTGAACTGTGAGAGCAGCAGGACCGAAAAGAGACATCAAGCCAGTCTTCTCCCCACTTGTAAAGAGGAGCAGAACCCATTTCTAACATAAAATCCAAATTCTGGAAGAAGGCTGGGAAAATGAGAGAACAAAAGAAAAAGAACTGACCTTGTAAAGGTATTATGATGACAGGAAAGTTCAAGACTAAAGCTCAGAAGAAAACACATACAAGGAATGCCTCCAAAAAAGCAGATCAGATGCAAGCCCATACAGAATTCCTATAAGAGCTAAAGAAAGAGACAAAAGAGGTAAAAAATATTTTAAAAGTCAAACAAGAGTGATATATGGAAAATGGGAAAAGAGAGGAGAACTATGCAAGAAAATTATGAAAAGGGTACTAATAGCCTGAGGAAAGAGGTACAGAAATATTTAAGAAAATGACACCTTATAAGAATTGGCCAAATGATAGAAGTTCAAAATCTCATTGAAGAAAACAGCTCTTTGAGATTTTGAAATGGACAAACAGAAGTGAACATCTCCATGAGACATCAAGAAACAATAAAACAAAGTCAGAGAATGAAAAATTAAAAGAAAGCATGAAATGTCTTAGTGGAAAAAACAAACTGACCTAGAAAATAGTTCTATGAGAGGTAATCTAAGAATTATTGGTGTACTTGGAAGACATAAACAGAAAAGAAATTTGATAATACATGTCAGGAAGTTATAAAGATAAACTGCCTAAATAGCTTAGAACCAGAGGGAAAAGAAGAAATTTAAATAATCCACTGGTCACCTGTTGAAAGAAATACCCAGATGAAAACTCTTATGAATGTTATAACCAAAACCTAGAGCTTCCAGGACAAGGAGAAAATATTGAGGTGAGTCAGAAAGAAATAATTAAAGTAACTTGGAATTACAGTCAGGATCATAGAAGACTTAGAAGCTGCCACTTTGAAGGAGTGGAATGTTTTGAATATGATATTCCAAAAGGCAAAGAAGCTAGGGTTAAAACAAAGAATAACACATCCAGCAAAACTGAATATAATCATACAGGAGAAAAAAATGGATTTTTAATAAAATTGAGAACTTTCAAGTATCCCTGATGAAAGAACCAGAACAAAAGAAAAAATTTAACATTCAGAAACAAAATTTGTCATTCAATAGAAGCATGAAGAGGTTTGCATGAGTGAGAAATCATAAAGAACTAAACAATGTTAAACTGTTTAATTATCTTTATGGGATGATGACACATTTAACTTCTAATAGCTATCATTAGGGCAGTTAGATGGAGTCTACTAATGGAGCATAGATATAAATCTATTATATTTAGATGATCTCAAAAGAAGATTTGAAAGGTAAGAAACTATTAAGGACAGGGAGAAGGAGGATGAGACAGGAAGAAGGAAGATGATTTCACATAAAAGAAGTGTGGAAAGAAAAGTTTATACAATGGAAGGAAAAATGAGTAGGAGAGAGGGCAACGTTTGAATCTTGTTCTCATCTAAACTGGTTTGAGGATATATACATATATGTGTGTGTGAACATAATGTATGTATATGTACATATACATATACATATACAAATACTTGCATACGTACACATGCACACACACACACACACACACACACATATAATAGCATAAAAATTCATCTTATCCCAACAGACAAGTAGGAGGGGAAGGGAATGAGAGAAAAGAGAGGGAGGAAAGAGGAAGGTAAAGAGAGACAGTGATCAGAAGCAAAACACACACCTATGAGGAGGGGACAGAGTAAAAACAGAAAAGGAATAAGTATGAGAATAGAATGGGGGAAAGGGATACATAGTTAAATGTCATAATTGTGAATGTGAATGGGATGGACTCAATCATAAAACAGGAGAGTATAGCAGAATCCAGAATCTAACAATATATTGCTTACAAGAGATATATTTGAACCAGAAAGGTGTACGTGAACTTAAAATCGGAGACTGAAGTAGGATCTACAAGGTGTTCCTAATGTCTGGACACATAGGCAAAAATGCATATTCTCACGAAATGAAATGAATGAAAATTTCATAGCATTTTATTTAATTGGAATATTAACAAATAACATATTCAATATGATTTCCATTATTTGTGATGCAAAGTGTGATGCACTTTGCAAGATTCACATGAACTCAATAATAACTCTACATTGCTGTCAATTTTAGCACATTCACTTTTTATTCATTCAATCAAGCGTGTTGCATCTGTGATTTTCATTGAGTACACCTTCTACTTTAGCATACCCCAGAAAAAGAAGTCAAGGGGGCTAAGGTCTGTTAATATTCCAAATATTTCAAATTATGGAGTTTGCCTATGTGTCCAGACTTTAGGGACACCCTGTATTATGCTTCAGCTGAAATTAAAAAGTCAAAGGTACCAATCATGATCTCAGACAATACAAAAGCAAAATGATGTAATTAAATGAGATAATCAGGGAAAATATATTTTGATTAAAAGTACCATCGATAGTGAATTAATATTGCTAGCAAATATATGTGCACTAAGTGGCATAGCATGCAAATTCTTGAAGAAAAAGTTAAATAAGTTACAGGAGGAAATATATACTAAGACTACATTGCTAGGGAACCTCAATTTATAACCTCTCATATATAGATATATCTAACTATAAAATGAACAGAAAGAAGTGGAGATGAATAGAGTTTTAGAATACTTAGACATGATAAAGTTCTGGTAAATATTGAATAGATATAGAAATGAGTATACCTATACCTGGGCAGCTATTGGCACAGTAAATAGAGGGCCAAGGTAAGCATCAGGAAGAGTAATTTTTTTGGGTTCAACTCTGGCCTCAAATACTCACTAGTTGTATGACACTGGGCAAATCATTTAACCCTTTTTGCCTCAGCTTCTTCATCTGTAAAATGAGCTGGAGAAGGAAACAGAAAGCCGATTAGTATATTTGCCAAGAAAACCTCAAATGAGGTCATAAAGAGTCAGACATGACTGAAATAATTGAACAACAAATATATTTATAACTCATCTACACATGGATGGCACATTCACAAAAAATAGCCAGGCATTAAGGAGTAAAAACCTCACCAACAAATGCAGAAAAGAAAAGATACTAATTGCACCTTTTAAAGATCATAATGCAATAAAAATGTAATTCAATAAAGAGCTTTAGAAGCATAGAATAAAAATTATACACTAAGTAATTTAATTCTAAAGAAGGAGTGGGTCAAAGAACAAATCATAGACACAATCAATATTTTCATTAAAGATATTGACAAGAATGAGAAAACATACCAAAATTAGTGGGATGCAGTCAAAGCAGTACTTAGGGGAAATTTGGTGTCTCTAAATCAGTGAAAGAAAGACAAAGCAGATTAATTAATTGGGCATGAAAATAAAAAAGCTAGAATAACAAACTAAATATCCTCAATTGAGCACCAACTTTGTCAAAATCAAAGGAATGGCTAATAAAATTAAAAGCAAAAAAAATCATTAAGCACATAAGTTAAATTAGGAGCTACTTTTATGATAAAAACAAAAAAATAAGCTGTTTGTTAATTTGATTCAAAAAATAAAGTGAAAAGCAAATTACCGGTATCAAAAATGCAGAGTAAATGCATAACCAATGATGATAAAATTAAAGCAATTATTACTAGCTATTTTGCACAACAATATATCAGTAAAACTAGCAATCCAAATGAAAAGGATGACTATCTAAAAAGAATATAAATTGCCAAGATTAACAAAAGAAAAAATAAAGTATTGAAATATCATACCTTAGAAAAAGAAAGTGAACAAACCATTAATCAATTCCCTACAGGGAAAACAAACAGGAATAGATGGATTTATAAGCAAATCCTATCAAACATTTAAAGAACAATAAATTCTAATACTATATAAAATGTTTGAAAAATAGGTAAAGAAGGAGTTCTACCATATTTTTAATGCAAATAAGGTTTTGATTCCCGAGCCAGGGAAAGCAAAAACTGAGAAAGAAAACTATAGAACAATTTCCCTAACAAACATTGATGCAAAAATGTTTTAACTTAAATACTAACAAGGAGATTACAACAAAATCTACAAAGATCATTCATTATGACCAGTCTGGATTTACACCAAGAATGTAGGACTGGTTCAATAGAAGAAAAACTATGAGCATAATTTACAATATCAATTAAAAGTGTGATTATGTCAAAAGATACAGGAAAAGAATTTGACAAAATATAACACCCATTCCTACTTAAAAAAAACTATTAGAAAGCATAGGAATAACTGTGATCTTTTGTTAAAGTGCTAAGTTGTATAAATCAGAAATAAAATATGTATAGGAAGAGATTACAGTGAGACAAGAGGAGACAACCAAGAAAAGAACATTTTAAGGAACAAACATCCTAAGTTGTTAGCAAGGAGATAAGATGCCAGCAAAGGAGGCAGAGAAGTAGGATATAGACTGGGAGGAGGAGAGCAAAGAGAACATAGTGTCTCAGAAGTTGAGAGAGATTAGGGTATTTACAAAGTTGCTTTTGGAACTATTCAATAGATAGGAAATTGGACCTCAATCCTCAGGAAAAAAAAAATTGTGCCCTCCAAAGAATACTGATTTCTATTCAGAGATGCTAAGCATACCAGGAATGGTCTGAGATAGAAAAGGCAAATGATGTTGGTGTCCTAATACAGGCTACTGATGCATCGGTAGGTCAACCAGATATCAAAAAGAGAAAGGTATTCTGACTTTATGAAATCACAAACTCACAACCTTAGCTGTGGAATTAATTTCAGCGATTCCTCAGCTTAATATATATCTAAATACAGATGGATACTACATTATTCCATACAAATTGATATCCAACTTCTGCCTAAGATCTCCATTGACAGAAAACCTCTCCTTTGGAGCATTTCCTACTTAGGAATTGAATAGCTAATTAAGAATTTGTCTGAAAATACTTTTTTTCTTGTACCTTCACATAAAATATATGATTGAGGTGCTCTTCAGTGGAGAGACAGAGACGGGGGGGAGGGAGGGAGGAAGATTTTCACCTAATTAGGGCTATTTAAGATGTGTTTTTCTAGAATCTTCCAAATCTAATTAAGAATGCTTTAACCTGAAAAGAGATGAGAACAATAAAAGTACTCACATATATCCACCAGGCTAGATCATAGAAGGGAGCTAGTACCAAAGAGGAAAAAGAACACTATAAAAGAACATTATCTATTCTCAGTGGGTAATACAATAATATTCATCCATAGTAATATAACCCATTTGTTAAGTGTTTGCACTTATTTCCCTCCATGGGATGTTCTTTAATGATTCCAACATGCATGTTTAAAACACTGATGGTATTTTAGGAAATCAGAAAGGAAGATGAGACCTAAACCCTTTCCCCCTAGATCTCAACATCTTCCTGAAGATGAAATACATCTTTTCATTAAACATGAAACAATAAAAGCAACATAAGACCATATGTAATAAAATGATAACTTCAAAAATATAAGTGATATACATTTACAAATATGTAGTACATACTGTCAGGGCCCATGCCCATCCCTTCCTGGGATCAAGTAGAAGAAAGAAACTCAGTTATCACTAGTGAAAAAAGAACATCTCTTTATTCCTGGGAATCATGAACCTCAGGTTTTTATGTTGAGATTGACTTGAATGAAGGAATGATCACTGGGATGTGATTCTCTCTGGAGGGATGACTGGTGCAAGGGCAATGCAACTCTGTCTGGGGTTGGTTTTCTTTTTAATATACAGAGCAGAGCACAATAATGTCATAGAAGCAGTGGTATGCGAGATTCAAATGAGTGGGAACCCAGAGTGATTTAGAACCAGAATCAAATAAAAAAATCAGCCAACATTTCATGAAACTTTGGGATTAATGAGGTCCTATAAGCTTATCTATAATGTAATTTCTATACTATCTCTGGATGTTTCCTTTGAGAGTGGTGCCTACTCCACCATATTTCCCTTAAATCTCAAAATGATCATCTAAATTCCTTAACCTGAGCATCAACTTTAAATCAGCTTCACCTTCCTCAGATACTAATCTTTTTTTCAGTCTAACTCACTTGTAAGCAGGAGTGTCATGAGGCTTATGTGAGATAATGGATGCAAAGCACTTTAAAAACCTACTTTATAAATGCCAGTTATTATGATTATTAGTTTACAATTACCAAGTCTCCAGTCTGGTGACTTTATTCCATGAGCCTTCTGCTGTGCTTTTCCTGAGCTCAAACAACATTTATAAAGAAATAGAGAGGTATATGGGTAAATGTTTAACAGCTAGTCTTTCGAAAAAAAATGTATATATATGTATACTTATACATATATATAGCCACATACTTTTAAATTTCACCTATATTATTAACACTTTCTTAAGTGTAGACAATCAGCAACACAATAGATCAAACCACGATTTGTAGGATGGTTATGTGAGGTGCAAATATGCATACTAAAAATTTCACAATTGGCTTTCAAGCACGTTAGAATTGGCTCCACCATACTCCTACCTGTAATTGAGTTTGATTGATTAAGTCCTCAATTTCCTTACATTCCTCATTTAACTTTGTGAATGGTCTCACTAGGTTGGGAATGAGCAACTCCAAGGAGGTGGGTTGAGATGTACGTACACAGTGTTTCACAAAACAAAAATGGCTAATTCCCAAAGATTAGGGAGATTACAAGAAAACATCTTATTGTTGCTAAGTCCAGAGAAGACAAAAAGGAGAGGTCTCTAGTTCTTTTAACATTGGATGAAGGATTTAATTTGCACTGCTTAACCCCAAGAGTCAAAATTAGAAGCATTATGATTGGAGGGAAAATACAGAAAGGCAAAGATAAATTTAATATAAAAACTTCACAACCATATCTTTATAAAATTTGAGTGTGCTGTTCGAGAGGCAGTGGGTTCCTCTTCAATGGAAATCAAGCAAATTTGGGATTACTTCTTGAGTATGGTATAGTGGAATTTTTTTTTTCAAGGATGGATAGTTGAGGCGACCTTTATTTCCTCTTCCTATTCTGAAATTCTGTGATTCTGTGACAAGGGTGGCATATAGTGGGAGTTCTAGGTGCCGGGAATATTTGGTATAAAGAAATATTCATGATAAACAGACATGAGTTTTTGTTATAATCCACAAGCCTTCAGACGTTTTCATTTCTTAAACCAGAATCATATTTTTTTTTAACCTCTGGGCCACATCACAGTTTTCAACTCTCTAAGTATGGGTTAATCTAATTTGGAGTTCTTTTTCTAGTTCTTCACAGAATTCTTCTACTTCTTTATCACCTGTAAAAAATATCATCACATAAAGTATAGTTGTTATCATAATATTCTGTTTACTTATCATAGACAATGCAAGGAAAGATGCCCAAGTGCTCAACTGACAATTATATTATTTGTTCCCTTTAATTTGTCCAGCGGCAATCTTTTCTTTGGTCATAGGACAAATATTTTACATTGAGTATCAAATAATGAATTAATATTTGAAGATGTTCTAGAAACTCTATGGTTAATAGACCCTTCTGACCCCTCCCTCCATATTTTCCCCATCATTCTCTTACATTCATTTGAAAATAGGAAGAAATATTCACAGAACTAAAGGTTTTAGGGTTAACATGGCCAAAACATTCAAGACCTAGATGCTGACTTCTGTGGTAATAAGCGTCCTTGCATTTAAATAGAGTGATTCTCCTACAGCACACATAGGTTACTAGCCATAATATCCTACAATTCTTTCTATAAGGGATAATCTGCTAAAGCGTATACTCTACTGACATAGGCATCAAGAAACCATGGTAACTTAGACACTATGATGAAGGATAGCAATAGGATTGTTGTGAAGGGTGGAAACTACAGAAAGTAATAAAATATTTTCAACACTTCTACCTCAGTAAGAGATTCTCAGAGTAACACGCCTACTTAATGCCAGTGGCCATCCTTTCATTATCTCTAATTTATCATGTATGTGTTACATATATACACATCCAAACTCTGTAAACTAAGTAGAACTACCAAATATTTCCTATAATTCAATATGATTTTGATACCTAAGTTAGGGAGAGGGAAAACAGAGAAAAAACTATAGACTAATTTCCCTAATAAATTTTGAAAAAATATTGAGAACATTAGAGCAATATCTATCAGGAATGCAAGCCTGGTTTGATTTTAGATAAACTACAAGTGAAATTGGCAATATTAATAACAGCCATAAAACTATAATATTATATCAATAGATGTTGAAAAAGCTTTTGACAAAATTCAAAACCAAATCCAATCCTATTAAAACACTAGGAATGTTAGGAATAAATTAAGCTTTTATTAAAATCATAATTTTCATCTATTTGAAAACAGGAACAGGCATTATCCATGATGAGGATAAACTAGAAACCATCCCCAAAAGATCAAGTATAATGGGTGTGTACATATTCATTATTACCACTATTATTCAATGATAAGACAAGGTCAAAAATGAAGGAATAGAAATAGGTAATAAGGAAAAAAGCTGCAGATTATATGCCCAGTATACTTAGATTATAGGATTTTGTACTTAGTAGAAGGGCAGCTAGGTGGCACAGTGGATAGAGTGTTGGCCCTGGAGTCAAAACCTAAGTTTAAATTTAGCCTCAGACTCTTACTAGCTATGTGATCCTGAAAAAGTCACAACTCTATTTGTTTCAGATTCCTCACCTGTAAAATGATTTGGAGAAGGAAATGGGAAACCACTGCAGTATCTTTGTCAAAAAAAAAAAACAAAAAAAAACAGACTCACCAAGAGTCAGACATGACTGAAACATAACAACTACTGAGAGAAGCCTTAGAGAATCAACTAAAAAACTAGTTGAAACAATTAACGACTTTTAACAAAGTTGCAGGATATAAAATAAACCCCCACATAAATTGTCGGCATTTTCATCTATTATGAACAAAATTCAATAGGAAGAGATAGAAAGAGAAACTCTATTTAAAATAACTACATAGAATATAAAATACTTGAGCGTCTGCCCTTCAAGAAAAACCCAGGAATTATATTAAAAAAGTTACAAAAATTACATTCACATAACGAAAAATAGATCTTAACAATTAGGAAAATATTAATTTCTTATGGATAGACCAAGCCAATATAATAAAAATGACAATTCTATCTAGTACCATGTCAATAAAATTAGCATAGAGTTATTTTATAGAGCTGCAAAAATAATAAAAAAAATTTGGAAGAACAAAAGGTCAAGAATATGAATGGAGTCAATTTTAAAAATGTAAAACAAGGCAAGACAGCTAGGCAGTACAAGATTTCAAACTATATTACAAAAGGGTAATCATAAAAATCATATGGTGTTGGCTAGGAAATAGAGTAGTGGATCATTGGAAGAAGTAGGTACACAAAACATGGTAATCAATTACCGCAGTAATGTAACGTTTATGTGTTATGTGTGTATGCCTGTGTGTATATATCAATATGGAAAGAAAAAAATGGTTAATTTTGATTATATAAAATTTAAACTTTTTCATATAAACTGAGCAATATAGCCAAAATGAGAAGGAAACAGGAAACAGGCTGGGGGGGGGGGTGTTTGCAACAAGTTTCTCTGACAAAGAACTCTTTTCTCTACCCCACCATTTATTATTTATTTATTTTTAACCTTCTATTCTTTTTAAATTATGAATTATAAATTTTCTCCCACTCTACGCCACCCTTTTTGAATGCAGAAAAAATGATATCAATTATACATGTGAAGACATGGAAACATAGTTTCATATTAGCCATGTTAAAAAAAAAAGCAAAAAAAAAATGAGAAAATTATAGTTCAATTTGGGCTCAAACTTCATCAGTTCTTTCTCTGGAAGTAGATAACATTTTTGCCTCACAAGTCCTCTGGAATTGCCTCTGACCATTGTACTGACCAGAGTTGCCAAGTCTTAACAACTGATCATCAAACCTTGATATTATTGTGCAAATGATCTCCAACTCTCATTTTTCTTTGCATCAATTCATATAGGTCTTTGCCATGTTTTTTCCCCTAAAACCTCTCCCCTCATCCTTTCTTCTAGCACAAGAGTATTCCATTAAAATCCCCTGCTACAGTTTGTTCAGATATTCCCCAATTGATGAGCATCTCCTTAATTTGTAATACTCTGACACCCCAAAAAAATCTCTTATAAATATTTTTGTACATACAGGACTTTTTCTTTTTACTTTGATCTTTTTGGGGTATAAACCTAGTAGTGGTATTAATGAGTGAAAGAGAATGCACTGTTTTATAGCCCTTTGGAAATAGTACCCCATTTTTCTCCAGAATGTTTGCAGCAGTTCACACCTCCACTAACAGTATACCTATTTTCTCTCATACCCTCCAACATTTATTAATTCTGATAGGGATAAGGTGCTATCTCAGAGTTGTTTTAATTTGCCTTTTTGTTCAACACTGGAGGAAGCCAGGTGAAGAAATGGATAGAGAGGCAGACCTGGATTCAGGAAACTCATCCTTATGAGTTCAAATCAAATCAAAGACACTTACTAGCTGTGTGGCCCTGGGCAAGTCACTCATCCCTATTTGCCTCAGTTCTTCACCTGTAAAAAATTATTTAGAGAAGGAAATAACAAACTACTCCAGTATCTTTGCCAAGTAAAAAAAAAACCACATGGGATCATGAAGAGTTTGAAAGAACTTAAAAATGAATGAATGATCAATAATGATTTTGAGCATTTTTAAAAATATCACTAGAAATAGCTTTGATTCCTTCTTCTGAAAACTGCCTGTTCATATCTTATGACCATTTATCAATTGAGGATTCACCCTTTTTTTATAAATGTAACTCAGTTCCCCATATATTTGAGAAAAGAGTCCTTTATTAGAGAAATTTGCCATAAAATTTTTGATATTACTTTGTTGTCTATAGTGTCTCTTAGCAGGGGTGTAGAGCGTGTTCAGAGAAGACTGATAACTCTGGTGTGAGAAATCTCAAGCCCTTTTCAGGACTGCTTTCTATGTTTGGTGTCCACCTGATCCACCCAACTCTCCCTGTGGCTCCAAGAAATTGTAACATGAGCAGGGGAGACCCTCCCAGTAAGCCATTTCAGCCAATGAGCTAAAATAGTTGAGGATAACCAAGGTTTCTCAACCTTTTTGGTAAGTTAGGGGTATGTCTACCTCAAGCATGTGAAGACTTCCCCAGGCAAAATGCACAGATGAAAACAATTTGTTTCAGCAGCCTTGAAGGCAGCTTAAGCTGGTGCTATGGAGTGCTTACAGGTTGGTTAGGAATCAAAGACTCCAAGGTCACCCACTGCATCCTGAGCCATCATCAGTTATCTTGACTTTGTCTTGCCACTGGACTGTTATGATTCCAGAAAAAAGAGTTAAACCAACAACTTTGTGCAACTCTGACTCACTTAAATCCAGCTTATGAAACAAAGTTCCTCAATGAGAAATGAGATGGTGTAGCAGTTTACCCTCAACATGGAGTCCTCTCAGAGCTGTGGCACCACTGTGAAATTGCCAGGGGTTGGGATGGAGTGGGGTGGGTAGGACCCTTAACAGTCCTGTTGGAGTCCACCCACATGGCCCCAAGGCCAAAGGAGAATGGTCTTGGACTTCTCCAAATGGAAAGGACCATATTGTTAGCGATTCCTTCCTCAGGGGAAGTTTGGACAGTCCTCTGGAATGGTGGAGGAAGGTTGATGCAAAGCCATTTACTTTGTTCTGGGCTGATAGCCAGGACATTAGAGTTCAGAAGAACCTTAAGAGGAGATTGATGGCACCCTTCCCAGCTATTATACCCTGAATTTTATCAGAAAGGATTTTGTCTTTACATTTGTAATATTCATAGGATATAAAATCTTCCCCACCCATTAACAGGCCTCACGTGGAGTCCATTAAGGAATATTGATTAGGGGAGGCTTGCTTATGGGAAGGCTTTCACACATTTTGCTAATTTCTAAATAGGCACTGAGTCATAAGGCTTGTGATGCCTTCTGGCTCTGAGAAGTGTATACATACTCTGAGTTGGTAGTTTACTCTGGGGACTAGACTATGAGAAGGACCTTGTGATTCACTGGTCAACATTTAGAGTGGCTGTACGTTCAGAGCTCCCTCACTGCTCAGATATAAAGGCTCTCTTAATCCAGTGGTGTATGTAAAGTACATAGTAATATTGCTTTCAATAAGGCACTCAGAGCCCTGTCTGTTTTTCCTTATTTTTCTTCTTGTATTTTCAATGAAGTTAAGGGTGCTGACTTTTCTCCTGAACTAGTGAATGAAATTAAAAAAAAAAATTGTTGACCCCTTCAGCAGCTTTCTTTCCTCATAAAGCAGATTAAAGGACCTGTGCTAGTAGCCATCCTGGGTACGGCAGCATGCTTGCTGCTACAACATTCCAGAAAATGCTGTTTATTTTAATCTTCCTTTACTTTTTTACCTATTCCTTTTTTAATATTGTTTTTGATTTTCTTTCCTTATAGTACCTTCCTTTACATTATATTAGTTTTTCCCATTCATTTTCCTTCTTTCATTTTTTTCATTTCTTTTGTCCTTTTCCAAGTGAGCTCCCCCTTTTTTAAGGAGGGGAAATTTTTGTTTCTTGTCTTTTCTATTTTTCTTTTGAACTTTTGTATTGAGATTTTTTATTTATAGTTTACAACACTCAGTCCTGCAGGATCCTGAATTCCAGATTTTTTCTTCCCCCCTCCCCACTCCCTCCCTAACATGATATGGAATCCTGTATATCTTCTACATACAACTTCACATTGAACTTATTTACACAATAGTCAAGTTGTAAAGAAGAATTATGACCAATGAAATGAATCATGAGAAAGAGGAAACAATGACACAAAAAAACTAAAAATGAAAGAGAGAAAAGAAAGAAAAGAAAAAAAAGGAGAGCAAACAGTTTGTCTCAATCTGCATCCAGTCTCCATAGTTCTTTCTCAGGATGGAGATATCTCTCTCCTTCATGAGTGCTTTGGAGTTGTCTTTGAACCTTGTATTACTGAGAAGAGCTAAGTCTACCAAGGTTAGTCATCACAGAATCCATATACCTGTGGTTCTTTTTAATGTTCTCCTACTTCAGCTCCGCTCACTCGGCATTATATCGTGCAGGTTTGTCCAGGTTATTATGAAGTCAGTATCTTCCCCATTTCTTATAGCACAATGGTATTCCATTACATTCATATACCACAACTTGTTTAGCCATTCCCCAATTGATGGGCATCCCCTTGATTTTCAATTCTTTGC
This sequence comes from Trichosurus vulpecula, assembly GCF_011100635.1. Classification (NCBI taxonomy): domain Eukaryota; kingdom Metazoa; phylum Chordata; class Mammalia; order Diprotodontia; family Phalangeridae; genus Trichosurus; species Trichosurus vulpecula. The sequence continues at coordinate 86,688,655 of NC_050574.1, read as the reverse complement.
TACCACAAAAAGAGCTCCTACAAATATTTTTGCACATATGGGTCTTTTCCCACTTGTGTGATCTCTTTGGGATACAACCCTAGAAATGGTATTGCTGGGTGAAAGGGTATGAACATTTTTATAGCCCTTTGGGCATAGTTACAAATTGCTCTTCAGAATGCTGGATCAGTTCAGAACTCCACTAGCAATGTAACAATGTTCCAATTTTCCCACATCCTCGCCAGCATTTATCATTTCCCGGTTTTGTCATTTTAGCCATTCTGACAGGAGAGATGTGGTACCTAAGAGTTGTTTTGATTTGTATTTCTCTTATCGGTAGGGATTTAGAGCATTTTTTCATATGCCTATAGATATTTTTTATTTCTCCCTCTGAAAACTGTCTGTACATGTCCTTTGACCATTTCTCAACTGGGGAATGACTTGTATTCCTATAAATTTGGCTCAGTTCCTTGTATATTTTAGAAATGAGGCCTTTATCAGAGACACTAGTTGTAAAGTTTTTCTTACAATTTTCTGCTTCTCTCCTAATCTTTGTTGCATTGGCTTTGTTTATACAAAAATTTTTCAATTTAACATAATCAAATTTATCCATTTTGTATTTTATAATGCTATCTATCTCTTGTTGTGTCATGAATTCTTTGCTTATCCACAAATCTGACAGGTAAACTGTTCCTTGCTCTCCCAAATTACTTAGAGTATCAGACTTTGTTCCTAAATCTTGAACCCATTTTGACTTTATTTTGGTATATGGTGTAAGATATTGGTCTATGCCCAATTTCTGCCCTACCATTTTCCAATTTTCCCAGCAGTTTTTATGAAATAGTGAATTCTTAGCCCAGAAGCTGGATTCTTTGGGGTTATCAAAGAATAGGTTGCTATAGTCATTGACTACTGCATCTTGTGTACCTAACCTATTCCACTGATCCATGACTGTTTCTTAGCCAGTACTGCTGCTTCATAGTACAGTTTAATATTTGGTATGGCTAGGCCACCTTCCCTAGCATTTATTTTCATTAATACCCTAGATATTCTAGACCTCTTGTTCTTCCAGATGAATTTTGTTATTATTTTATCCAGCTCTGTAAAATAATTTTTTGGTAGTTCAATGGGCATGGCACTGAATAAATGAATTAATTTAGATAAAATTGTCATTTTTATTATATTAGCTCAGCCTAACCACTAACAACTGATATTTTTCCATTTATTTAGATCTGACTTTATTTGTGTGAAAAGTGTTTCCTTATTATGTTCATAGAATCCTTGGGTTTGTCTTGGCAGACAGATTCCCAAATATTTTATAGTGTCTACCATAACTTTAAATTGAATTTCTCTTTCTATCTCTTACTGTTGGGCTTTGTTAGTAATGTATAGGAATTCTGAGGATTTATGTGGGTTTATTTTATATCCTAGAAATTTGCTAAAGTTGTTTATTATTTCAAGTAGTTGTTTACCTGATTCTCTAGGATTCTCTCAGTAAATCATCATATCATCTGCAAAAAAGTAATAATTTAGTTTCTTCTTTGTCTATTCTAATTCCTTCAATTTCTTTTTTCTTCTTTTATTGCTACAACTAATATTTTCAGTACCAAATTGAATAATAGGGGTGATAACGGACATCCTTGTTTCTCCCCTGATCTTATTGGGAATGCATCTAGCTTATCCCCATTACAAATAATGCTTGTTGTTGGTTTTAGATAGATGCTATTTATAATTCTGAGGAAGGTTCCATTTATTCCTATGCTTTCTCATGTTTTTAATAGGAATGGGTGTTGTATTTTGTCAAAGGCTTTTTCTGCATCTATTGAGATGATCATAAGGTTTCTGATAGTTTTGTTGTTGATATGGTCAATTATGCTAATAGTTTTCCTAATATTGAACCAGTCTTGCATTCCTGGCATAAATCCTACCTGGTCATAGAGTATTATCCTCGTGATAAGTTTCTGCAATCTTTTTGCTAATATTTTATTTAAAATTTTTGCATCAATATTCATTAGGGAAATTGGTCTATAATTTTCTTTCTCTGTTTTGACTCTTCGTGGTTTAGGTTGTAATACCACATTTCATTCAAAAATTTCATTCATTTCATTTCTTGAAAATATGCATTTTTGCCTATGTGTCCAGACTTTAGGAACAACCTGCAGACAACTTTTATATTCCTTTCCTCCTCTGAATTTCTGTGGTTCTCTGACCATGGCTGCATATAGGGGGACTTCTAAGTTCTTAGAACATTCATGATAAACAGGAATTTTTGTTACAACCTACAAGCCTTTATTCTTTTTCATTTCTTGAACTGGCACCATATTTTTTGAAAAATTCTGTGCCCCTATCTCAGTGCATTGGTTAGTCTAATTTGGAGTTCCTTTTGTGGTTTTTCATAGAATTTCTCTACTTCTTTATCTTATGTAATAAATATCAGCCCATAAACTATACTTTTCCTCATGATGTTCCATTTAATTCTTACAGACACTGCAAGGAAAGATGCCCAAGTACCCAATTAAAATAATATTTGCTTCCTTCACTTATAGCAGTTATCTCTTCGTTGGTCATTGGACAAATATTTCACATTGACTGTCAAGTAGTAAATTAATATTTGAAGATGTTATAGAAACTATATAGTTAATAGCCCTTTCTGACCCCTCCATTCATTTTTTTCAATATTTCTATTACATTAACTAGAAAATAGGAAAAGATCTTCATAGAACTACAAGTTTTTGTGTCACCATGGCCAGTATTCATGATAGATGCTGACATTTGTGATAATAAGACTCCCTGCATATTTAAATAGAGTGATTCTCAGACAGCACACATAGGCTAGTAGCCATAATATCCTCCAGTTCTTTTGATATGAGATAATCTTTTAAAGCTTATAATCCATGACATAGACATTAAGAAGCCATAGTAACTTGGACATCACAATATGGGACAGAAATAGGATTGTGGTGGGTGGAAATCTCAACAAAATAAGAAATACAGTATAGGGTTCTCAGAGTAAGACACATCTACTTAATGCTACTGCCTTCCTTTCATTGATTGGTGCTAATTTATCATGTGTTTGTGATATATGTGATATTTTACCATATATATGTGATATATGTATATATGATATTATTTCATAGACATATATGACATGATAATATGATATATACATATACATACATATAGTTTGTACATAGTTGTTTGTATATTATCTCTCCCACTAGACTGTTAGCTCCTTGAGGGTAGGGAATGATTTTTTGCTCTTCTTTGATCTTCAGTGCTGAGCATAGTACCTGACATATGGTAAGCACCTGATAAATTTTTATTGCCTGACTAATTATATAGAGACCCATCATAAAATAATGCTCCTCATGCCCCACATTGACACTCATAGATCGTATTTCATAGAATTCTAGCACACAGTATAACAGATATGGAAGGAACCTTACAAGCCATCTAATCCAAACTTTAGTTTACATAAAAAACAAAATGAAGTACTGTGACAGGAAGTGACTTGACTTACACAATAAGTTAATGACAAATCCAGGACTAATTTATATTGTTCATAAATTCAATGTGAGTGTTGTTGGAGGTGAGGGGACACAAGAAGCAATATGTATCATGCTAGTTCTGTCTGATTTCATGTACTCTCCTTTTTCTTAGGTATTTTACTAACCATTCTATACCTGAGCCCCTTTAGAATTGAACTAGACAGCTCGGTGATGCAGTGAATAGAATGCCAGGCCCCAAGTCAAGAATAATCATTGTCCTGAGTTAAAATCTGGCCTTAGACAGTTACTAGCTCTGTAGCCCTAGGCAAACAACTTAAACTTATTTGATAGCTCTTCATGTGCAAAATGAGCTGGAGAAGGAAATATCAAGCAACTGCAGTATCTTTGCCAAGAAAACACCAAATAGGGTCATGAAGAGTTGGACATGACTGAAATGACTGATTAACAATGAAAATCCAAAACTCAGGAGATATTTTCCTCCTGAACCTTCTATGCTGCTTCTTATTTCAGGAATTTCCAGTTTTGACCTTTGAACTTCTTAATTATATCCTAAATATATATATATATATATATATATAAATTTTGATTCTACTTGTGTAGGTTGTTCATTGGATACCTGAAAGGAGAATTATGCTCATTCCTGGATATTAACACTCTCTTACCTGTCAGTTGTCTTATTAAGCTATTCGCCTACTCCTACACACATGTGCCACAAGTTCTTTGACTATATTTTTCAAAATATGGGGCATGGTTCCCTTTTGTACCTGCTATCTTCTTAATGGAAGGTCACAGAAAACTTTTATGTTATTAATCACCTACTAAGGAAAAGAGATAGAAGATATGCCCCCTGGTATTGCTCTAGGTAAGCCTCTAGTCGAGTATTGTTAGTTTCTCTTTTGTTCACTCTTAGGACACCTTGATTAGCAGGATAAAATATTCTAGCAGGCCACCAAGAGGTACTGCAAACACATAGATTATCCCCTTACTGTACCACATATTGTTGTTACGATTTAATCATCACTGAATGGGTCTGAAGTTAAGCCATGGATGAAAGGAAATATTTTTTAAAGTATCAAAATATAAAAATTGCTACGTATACATATCTTATAAGCCTATGCATGATTTAGCCACCCCTCTCTGTGAGTGTATAGTCCACTACATTTACAGGTGTCAGAGATTTAGCATATTGTGATCACATAATATATAATACATGTAATAAAGTGAGAAAAAATCAGATGCTTCTGAAAGGAAGAATCTACTTTCATACACAAAAATTTGTGGGATACAACTGAAGCAGTATGTAGGGGGAAATGATAACAATTATACCTGTGTAATTATGTAAAACATATTTCCACAATATTCATATTACAAAAGGCAAAAAAATCAAGAAAATTATACTTCAGTTTTTATATAGAATTAATCAGTTCTCTCTCTGGAGATGAATCCATTTTTTTCATCATGAGTCCCAATAGGCTTGGATCGCTTTATTTAAAAAAAAAATACATGTCTTTCACAGTTGCTCAGCATTACAACATTGCTCAGTTCTCACTTCAATTTACATCAGTTAATATAGGTCTTGCCATTTTTTTCTGAAAGCACCACCTCATCATTTATTATAACACAATAGAACTCCTTCATAATGATATGCCACAACTTGTTCAGTAGTTCCCTAATTGGTGAGCATCTCATCAGTTTCCAATTATTCCCTAACACAAAAATTACTACTATAAATATTTTGGACATATAAGTCCTTTTCTTTTTCTTTTGATCTCTTTGGGTATAGACATGATAGTGGAATTGCTGGGTCAAATTGTATGTACAATTTTATAGCCCTTTGGGAATAGTTCCAAATTGTTCTCCAGAATAGTTGGTTGCTGTTGTTCAGTTATTTCATTCATGTCTTAGTCTTCAAGATGCCGTTTGGGGTTTTCTTTGCAAACGTACTGGGATGGTTTGTCATTTTCTTCTCCAGCTCATTTTTACAGATGATGAAACTGAGGCAAAAAGGACTTGCCCAGGGTCACATATATAGTAAGTATTTGAGGTTGGATTTCTACTCAGGAAGATGACTCTTCCTGACTTCAGACCCAGTAATCTGGCCACTGTTCCACCTAACTGTTCTAGATCAGTTCACAAATCCAACAGTTTATTCATATGCCTATTTCTCCCCAATCCTGGCAGAAATTTTCAATTCTGATAGCTTTCAATTTGTATCTCAGAGTTGTTTTTAATTTGTATTTCTCTAATAATTAGTTATTAAAAGCATTTTCCATGATAACATTTACCTTTCATTTCTTCTTCTGCAAACTACCTGTTCATATCCTTTGAGTATTTATCAATTCAAAATTTACTCTTATTTTTATAAATTTGATTCAATTCCCTGTATATTTGAAAAATGAGGCTATCAGAGAAATGCTATTATATTTTTGAAATTACTTCATTACCTAGAATCTTTTAGCAAAATGTAATTTCCCAGATTTTCTCTTTTAATTAGGTTTATTTTTACTTTTGCTTGGTTTGAAGTCCAAATTGGCTTTCCTACATTTTTTACTTCAGCCTGAGCATAATAGATTCTGCTCTAACCCTTTTTTAAAACTCTGTCTTTCTGTTTCAAGTGAGTCTCTACTAAAAAGCATATTGTTGGATTCTGGTTTGGTTTTTCAGAAATTGAAGTTATCTGGACTGATATCACAAATAATTATGGACATGAGATAAATACTTCCCTTTCAACATTTTCTGGTTCTGTTCTTCCTCAAGTAAGTATTTCATCCAATAGTGACAGTGAAGATGAAGATATAGAGTTTCTTGGTGGGATTGGCAAGAGGTCAGAAGTGATAATTAATCATTTTATTTAATAATACTATACCTTCCTAAGGCGTGATTTTCTGAATAGGCATCCTTCCCCCTTAGAGGAGAATGCATCATACAACTGATAGACTAAAGCATCAGGGGCCATTTAATATACATACACACATAAATGTGTGTATAAAATTCTGTATTTAATGAGATAACTTTTTAAAATTTCTCAATAAAAATAGATCATGGAAAGATGACAATATTGTAAAACTATGAATCTTTATTTTATACAGCTATTTTTTAAAATCAAAATGTTTAAGAAATTCGATATGGTACTTTCACAGCTGTCTCAACTGTGTTTCATAAAGAACTTCCTTCTATTCCCTTTTATGCATTTAAAAATTGTCAGTGATCTGCTTTTCTTTTTTTAGATTAGCAACATTTTTACTACCTCTCCCCCCAAAAAAACCCTCATATTCAATAAAGAAAAAAAAATGTTGTAACAAATAAATGTAGTTTAGTAAAATAAATCTACACATTTCCAAGTTCAAATGCATATCTTTCATTAGAGTGGAATAAAGAAACAAAATTTGAGCCAGACGAATGATTTATTTAGCAAGGCATGCAGTTGCAGAAACAAATTGGGTTCAAGACTCTCTGTAGCACTAGAACAATGACCATTTTTTTCTACACTTATACTATTGGAGGGAGTGACAAACAGGATGTAGGGATTGAGACATCCGTTGTTTATTGATGGAGGAGAAGAAGAGACAACTAAGGTGAGGAGAGGGGTAGTCTCATGATATAACTTAATTTGGATGACAGGGGGGAGTGGGAGTAATCTTGTGAATTTTCCAAAATGAGATGATTTTGAGACTTAACTTCACAAAATGGTAGATAAAGGACAAAATGGAGTTATTCATGCTGTTTTTAATGTAACATCCCCCCTATGATCCTGGGGTTCTCAGCCCCTAGGATCACTTATTTAAACATTTTATCAGGGATTTTCTGGACACAAGGGGCATCATAGGGATGTGATACCTTAAGGGGCATCATAAGGATATGAACAGAAACATAAAGAGTACAGGCAAAGTCATAATCTTGTATATTCTCTATGGAGACAAATTGTGATAAACAGACTATAGCAAACCAAGGCAGTCTACAGATCAAGCCACTTAGAGGGCTCACTGTGGACTAATTGGAGAGGGGAGATTTAAATGTCACCAAGGTAACAGAAAGAAAAAAAAACTCAGGAAACATAAACATTATATAACAAAAAGCCAAAGCAATATAATAACAATCATCAATACTGAGTAAGATTTAGTCTCCTTGCAAGTAGGTAACCCACTCCCAATGTCCATCTAATGATACATTTCATTTTGAATTCCAAATTCCCATGTAGTTATCTGGTCCCTGTTATCACCTTGCCTTGGATAGTCTGGAAAAGACCTCCTTCTCGGGGCAGCTCTGAAGCGGTCTGCTCTGGGTAGATCTCATCCTCAGGTTCTAAGTCCAAGGTAATTCTACTGTAATTTTTCAGTAACAAGACAATAAAATTTGGAATAACTTCCAAATTTCCAATAGCTAGTTCATGTGGTAAAAATTGGCTCAAGTCTTATTGTCCTGATTCTATTAACAACAGTTATAAGAAGAACCTCAAATTCAGATGCCCTAATTCAACCAAAACTTCGACAAATTTGTTTTTACATGCCACTTACTATTTCCATCTTTACCTAAACCTTGCACCTGATATTGACACTGTCATCAATAGGCTGAAGGAAGAATTGTAAAAAGAATCCACAGTGTCTGACTTGGAAGATGAACTCTTCTATCTCTTAAACTTAGCAGATATATACTTCAAAATAAGAAAATGATTTCACTTTCATTACAATTATCAGTACAACTTGACATGTAAAATCATTAATCCAATTTTGAGAACTTACTACGAAAACACTAAAACATATTCAAGGCCTGAATATCCTATTGGGAACATTAAGAAACTAGGGGGAGAGAGAGAAAGAGAGAGAGAGAGAGAGAGAGAGAGAGAGAGAGAGAGAGTGAGAGAGAGAGAGAGAGAGAGTGAGAGAGAGAGAGAGAGAGAGAGAGAGAGAGAATATGTATGTACCAATCTATTTATAATTATATGTATGTATACACATACACAGGCACAGGCACACACATACACAGGCATGCACACACAAATGTATATATATATATATATATACATGCATATATATATACATACATTATATTATTATATTTATTAATTCTAATTCTAAGAGAAATCTGTCTGATTCTGTTTCTCAAAATTTACTACTCCATGTAATTAGAAAACTTTTATATCTTTCTCTTATTCTTATCCCCATATCATGAGATACTTCAAGGACTAAATCTAATACATGAATATATAACTGTTAGCAAATGGATGGCAAGCCCAAGAACTCATTTATTTAGTTGGTTCAGATATGGAATTGACTACAATTCCAGATTAAAATAACAATGTAATTGTATGTTATATCCTGTTAGAATAACTGAGATATTTCAGCATTAATCCATCAATAGGTTTGGCATTGCAATGACAAACTTTTACTGGCCACCTGACCTGATTATAGAAATTTGTTATGAAAGGAAAAAGAGGGAAATGGTTATGAGAATAGCAAGACATTTTTTGAAGGCACTGATTGATCTGACACAAGCTATAATGGTGGTGGGGGGAGCCCTTAGCTCTGTTTGATTCAAGGCAAGATTTGTAGTTAACAACCAATCACAGATCAAAGTTCCACATTATTCACAGGACATCAAAGCCAGGGTCAGAACTAACCAGGTGGAAAAATTTTCTGTTCATCCAGAAAATAGGACAGTGGTGGAAATTAGTCAGTAGAATCTTACCTTGACCTATGCCAAAGTCACCCCCTGTAACAACTATGTTACTAGCAGCGGCTGTGGAGGTATAAAACCAACAAGACGAACAACAGGAGGGCTGCTAGGACAGGTTCTTTGCTCTGTTTTTTTTTTAGTTTACAACATTTGGTTCTACATAATTTTGAGTTCCAGATTTTCTTCCCTCCCTCCCCCCGTCCCTCCCCAAGACAGCATGGAATCCCCTATAGCTTCCACATATAACTTCGCATTGAATTAATTTACACACTTGTCAAGTTATGAAGAAGAACTGTGATCAATGAAATGAATCATGAGAAAGAAGAAACAGGACAAAAAAAAACCCAACCCAAAAATAAAAACAAAAGAGAGAAAAAGAAAAAAAAGTGTGTGGGGGGGCGATGGCTAGCATGAAGTGTGCCTCAATCTGCATTCATACTTCATAGTTCTTTCTCTGGATGTAGATAAGATTCTCCATCGTGAATCCTTTGGAGTTGTCTTTGTACCTTGTGTTGCTGAGAAGAGTGGAATCTTGTAGGGTTGGTCCTCACAGAATCCATATATCTGTGGTTGTGTATAATGTTCTCCTGGGTCTGCTCCGCTCACTCATTATTATGTCGTGTAGGTTTTTCCAGGTTGTTATGAAGTCCGTATCATCTCCATTTCTTATAGCACAATAGTATTCCATTAACTTCATATACCACAGCTTGTTCAGCCATTCCCCAAATGATGGGCATCCCTTTGATTTCCAATTCTTAGCTACCACAAAAAGAGCCGCTATAAATATTTTTGTACATATGGGTCCTTTTCCTGCTTGTGTGATTTCTTTGGGATACAACCCTAGAAGTGGTATTGCTGGGTCAAAGGGTATGAACATTTTTTATAGCCCTTTGGGCATAGTTCCAAATTGCTCTCCAAAATGGCTGGATCAGCTCACAACTCCACCAGCAATGGAACAATGTTCCAATTTTCCCACATCCTCTCCAGCATTTATCATTTTCTTGTTTTGTTATTTTAGCCAACCTGACAGGAGAGATGTGGTATCTAAGAGTTGTTTTGATTTGCATTTCTCTAATCAGTTGTGATTTAGACCACTTTTTCATATGCCTATAGATATCTTTAATTTCTTCCTCTGAAAACTGCCTGTTCATATCCTTTGACCACTTCTCAATTGAGGAATGACTTGTATTCCTATATATTTGGCTCAATTCCCTGTATATTTTAGAAATGAGGACTTTATCAGAGACATTAGTTATAAAGATTTTCTCCCAATTTTCTGCTTCCCTCCTAATTGTTGTTGCATTGGCCTTTTTTGTACAAAAACATTTCAATTTAACACAATCAAAATTATCCATTTTGCATTTTGTAATGCTCTCTATCTCTTGTTGGGTCATGAATTCTTTTCTTTTCCATAAATCTGATAATTAAACTATTCCTTGCTCTCCCAAATTACTTACAGTATTAGCCTTTACTCCTAAATCATGAACCCATTTTGACTTTATTTTGGTATATGGTGTAAAATATTGGTCTATGCCAAGTTTCTGCCCTACCATTTTCCAATTTTCCCAGAAGTTTTTGTGAAATAGTGAATTCTTAGCCCAGAAGCTGGGCCTCTTTGGGTTTATCAAAGAGTAGATTGCTATAATTGTTGACTTCTCCATCTTGTGTTCCTATCCTATTCCACTGATCCATAACTCTGTTTCTTAGCCAGTACCAGGTAGTTTTGGTGACTACTGCAATATAGTACAGTTTAATATCTGGTATGGCTAGGCCATGTTTTCTAGCATTTCTTTTCATCAATACCTTAGATATTCTAGACCTCTTATTCTTCCAGATGAATTTTGTTTTTATTTTGTCCAGCTCTGTAAAATAATTTTTTGGTAGTTCACTTGGTATGGCACTGAATAGATAGATTAATTTAGGTAAAATTTTCATTTTTATTTTGTTAGCTCAGCCTAACCATGAGCAACTGTTATTTTTCCATTTATTTAGATCTGACTTTATTCATGTGAAAAGTGTTTCATAGTTATGTTCATATAGGCCCTGGGTTTGTCTTGGCAGATAGATTTCCAAATATTTTATAGTGTCTAGAGTAACTTTGAATGGAATTTCTCTTTCTATCTCTTGCTGTTGGGCTTTGTTAGTAATGTATAGGAATGCTGATGATTTATGTGGGTTTATTTTATATCCTGCAACTTTGCTAAAGTTGTTTATTATTTCAATTAGTTTTTTACTTGATTCTTTAGGATTCTCTAAGTAAATCATCATATCATCTGCAAAAATCGATAATTTAGCTTCTTCTTTTCCTATTCTAATTCTTTCAATTTACTTTTTCTTCTCTTATTGCTACAGCTAATGTTTCTAGTACCAAATTGAATATTAGAGGTGATAATGGACATCCTTGTTTCACCCCTGATCTTATTGGGAATGCATCTAGCTTATCCCCATTACAAATAATGCTTGTTGGTGGTTTTAGGAAGATGCTATTTGTAATTTTAAGGAAGGCTCCATTTATTGCTATGCTTTCTAGTTTTTTTAATGGGAATGGGTGCTGTATTTTGTCAAAGGCTTTTTCTGCGTCTATTGAGATGATCATATGGTTTCTGCTAGTTTTGTTGTTGATATGGTCAATTATGCTAATCATTTTCCTAATATTGATCCAGCCTTGCATTCCTGAGATAAACCCTACATGATCATAGTGTATTATTCTGGTGATACATTGCTGCAATCTTTTTGCTAATATTTTATTTAAAATTTTTGCATCAATATTCATTGGGGAAATTGGTCTATAATTTTCTTTCTCTGTTTTGACTCTACCTGGTTGGGGTATTAGCACCATATTTGTGTCATAAAAAGAATTTGGTAGGACTGCTTCTTCATCTATTTTCCCAAATAGTCTACAAAGTATAGGAATTAGTTGTTCTTTAAACTTTTGATAGAATTCACATGTAAAACCATCTGGCCCCAGAGATTTTTCCTAGGCTTGCAACACCATTGATGGCTTGATCAATTTCTTTTTCTGAGATGGGGTTATTTAGAAATTTTACTTCCTTTTCTGTTAACCTGGGCAATTTATGTCTTTGTAGATATTCATCCATATCTCTAAGGTTGTCAAATTTATGGGCATACAATTGGGCAAAATAATTCCTAATTATTGTTTTGATTTCCTCTTCATAGAGGTGAACTCACCCTTTTCATTTTTGATACTGGTAATTTGATTTTCTTCTTTCTTTTTTTAATCAAATTGACCAAAGGTTTATCAATTTTATTGTTTTTTTTCATAAAACCAGCTCTTTGTTTTATTTATTAATTCAATAATTTTCTTGGTTTCAATTTTATTAATCTCTCTTTGCTCTTTTTCTAGCTTTTTCAGCTGTATGCCCAGATCATTGATCTCCTTTTTCCCTATTTTATTCATGTAAGCATTTAGGGATATAAAACTTCCCCTAAGAACTGCTTTTGCTCCATCCCACAAGTTTTGGTATGTTGTTTCATTATTATCATTCCCTTGAGTGAAGTTATTAATTATTTCTCTGATTGTTCTTTGGTCCACTCATTCTTTAGAATTAGATTATTTAGTTTCCAATTAATTTTTAGCTTATTTTTCCACGGTTCTTTGTTGCAAATATGATCTGTTTTTCTAAGTAAAGCAACTTTAAGGTGTTTATAATCTCACTTTAAGTAAACATACATATATAATTCACTTAGTTTAGAGGAAAAAGTCAGCACCCTGAACTTCAGTGCAAATACAAACAGAAATTACAAGCAGAAATTATATAAATAGAGCAAATAACACAAATCAATAGACAGGCTTCTAGCTGTCTGACCGAAGCTTTACATTCATAGTTACCAGAGAGAGAGGCACCAACATCTGCGTTTTCAAAGTTGGGGAGGGGGCTCCTTAATGGCTACCCAGAGTTTCCATACCAACACTCTTACAATGAGTGAGGCTTTAAAGCAAAATGCTAACCTCAGAGTATGTCGGTGCACTTCTTGAGGGTCAGAGGGTGTCACAATCATGTGACTCAAACTCATGTAACTTAGGCTTTCTTGTGACTTAAGCAGGTCATCAAAGACTGTTGATTCAATGAAAGGCAAGACTCAGTCAAAGGTACCTGACTACATTAGTGCTGAGAACTAGAACAGGCATTCAAGTCCTCTTTCATCTTGACTTGAGGTTGACTTCCAAGTCCCATGGCTCTTCCTCTATAAGCTGACTGCTCCCAAATCTTGCCTGCATTCACACATAGGGAGCTTTCTGCTCCTGCACCAGATCTCAGCTCATGGGAACTGATCCACTTCAAGCTCCTGCCAGACAGCAGGATCCAGGGGCTCCTGCCCACAGCTTCTGTTTCTGGGAAAACAAAGCTTAACAGAGCAGCAATGCACACCACCAACATCACCATCTCAATTCACCTCCAAAGTCCAGATGCTCTGTGATAACAGCTCAGTTCACTTTAACAGCTCTCAAAAGGGGATTAAGCTAAGCTTCTTTCCCATGGGCAGGCTCTGCCTTACAGCTCCACTTGCCTCCATTCACCTTCAAATTTCAGCGACTCTTTCAGCAATTATCTGCCATCACTCCCAGATATCTCCTCTTTGCTCTAGAGGTCTCCTCTCAGCTCTTTTAAATTTCCTCTCAGTGCAACACTCATAGCTCATTCTTCTTCATCTCTTCTCTTAGTGCTGGAAGCTCTCTCAATGTCTTCTCTTCAACAACACTTGATGTCTGCTCTCACACTCTGGGCTCTCTTTATATACAGTTCTAGCCAGAAACTCAGGTCTCTGATTGGCTGAATTCATGCATATCTTATTGGCTAGAACTCAATGCACATACAAGGATTTGATTGGATAACACTCAACACACATTCAATCCAGCAAAAATCCCACTTTGCTTGCCATTTCACCCCCTCAACTTTTCCCTGGGACAGACATCCACTTGTAGAAGTTCTCAGACTGCACCCCTTTTGAGCAGCACATGACATTTCCCTTAAATGGTGGACTATTGACTTACTGATGGTTCAGACAATCATATCTGAAATCAAAACTTAGAATACTACCAAAGTACATCCCCATGAGATTTTACCTCAAATAGCAAAATTTCATCAATCACAGTTTAATGTTATGTTATTTTTTCGTGCTCCAATAGCAGTTAACAAGTAAGCACATGTAAGTACATCTTAGTTGTCCTTCATTTATAATTCAAGAATATTTATACATCAGAGTTTCAAACATGCAGTAAATACATGATAGTTTGTTCAAAACCCCAAAAAGCTGCTATATTGTTTCCAACCTCTATTGCCTATTAACCCTTAGGACAAGACTGAAATCTTTGAGTCTAAGGGAAATTGTTACTAAGTTAGCTCAAAGTTGTAACTCCAAAACAGATTATTTACTAACAGGTACAATTTAATAATTTTCACAAATGATAGCCAAATAATCTATCATATGAAGCTCATTCTTTACTATAAGCAAACTTGTAATTCCTCCACTTTGACTGGGTGTGGTCCTAGTTTACCCAACTTCATTACTTCAGAATTTTATCACAAATTACTTCTGTAACTTTTTTTTGTACATATGCACCATTTTCACTTTCTTTTAATCTCTTTGAGGAAAAGCATCCTTTTTATAATTCCATGTTCACATTTGGACCCTCATGCTAAGAAAATGCTTAATAATAGCCCTGCGTATCTGTTTGGTCTTCACACTGTAGATAATGGGATTAAGAACAGGTGGGATGAGGAGGAAGACATTGGCCATTATAGTGTGGATGAAAGGGGGTGCCTTCTGACCATATCTGTGCACAAGAGACAAACTGATAAGGGGAATATAGAAAATAGAAACTGCACTAATATGAGAGACACATGTATTAAAAGCCTTGTGTCGTTCCTCAGGAGATGCAATATTGAGCACTGAACGGATGATCATGACATAGGATATAAGGATACAAGGACAATCAATGCCTGTTGTTGTAAAGAGGGCAAAAAGTCCCATGATACTGTTAACCCTGTTGTCATTACATGACAGCTGGATCACATCCACATGGTAGCAATAAGAGTGAGAAAGAACCTTTGACCGACAAAATGACAGCCTTTTGAGAAGCAGAACCACTGGAATCATGACGGCAACATCTCTTATAACCACGGCCACACCAATTTGAGCAATCTTGGTGTTGGTTAGAATAGTGGCATAATGAAGTGGGGCACAGATTGCCACAAAGCGGTCAAAGGCCATGGCTAGGAGTACACCAGACTCCATGAATGTTAGTCCATGGAGAAAAAACATTTGCATGATGCAAGCATCAAGGTTAATGTCTCTGTTATTAAACCAGAAAACTCCCAGTGTGGTAGAAAGAGTACAGATAGTCAGGCCCAGGTCAGTAGCTGAGAGCATGGAGAGGAAATAATACATAGGTTCATGGAGATTCGGCTCACGGATCACTACAAACAGAATCATGCTGTTCCCAAAGAGGGCAATAACATATAAGAGGCAGATGGGAATGGAGATCCACATTTGAGATGCTCCAAGTCCAGGAATTCCAGTCAACAAAAAAATCAGTGGCTGGGAAGTGGTATTATTGAAAGCTGACATGGTGGGCTGAGGAGACAAAAAATGAAATAAATAATGAAGTAAATGATGAAATTTTATAGCCTAAAAAACCAAGTTATAATTTATGCTCACAGTTTACCCTCACCCAAAGGATCCTTCAGGATTTTTCTTTCTAGATTTGTGTATTCACTGAATGGTTTAATTAGTTAGGTTATTTTAAGAACAATTTTGTACCTTATAACCTGAGGATCTTTATTATAGTTTTGTACTCACCAGACATGACTATTCTACTGTCTACTTTATCAGCAACAGACCTGTCACTATAGATCACTTCCTTTTTGTTTTTTGCTTATATAAGATGCTAACCAGAATTGCTATGTAGAATAATGCCATGTTCATATTTGTTTGCTTGTTTAAGCCTGGGTGTCCCTCTCTCATCCACATTTGCGATGCAGGAAAGTTGACCTGCTACATTTTGATCTGAGTCAATTTATCCCTTTTTTGGAAACCTGGTAGACCCTTCACTGAGGTCCCACTATATTGATGCCAGACTTAGAGAAGATTGAATGGATTAGCCCACTGCAACACAAAACTCCTAACCTCAAAAAATTGATCACACACAGTTCCTCTGCTAGCCACGATTACAAGCACATATCACCATTCCTGGCAACAATGCCATATTGTATGAAAAAAATTGTGAGGAGATATATAATTTACAAGAATTTTCATAAGTAAACTTTTTATTCAAATTAGGAAGAGGAAAAAATGGTTAGTGCAGTTTCTTGTATACATGTGAATTCAAATACAAAACTTCCCTGGACACACTTGGAAGATTCCGAGGAATCAATTCAGAAAGAACATGCACAGACAGAATGCTACCAAAACCTATTCTTGAGTTCTCAGTTCAATTCCTCAGGAAAGTTTTGGGAGAGAAAAAAGAAATCACCTCCATAGAAAGCATTTTTTGAGTGGTTTTACAGATGACTGACTTATGTAGGCCTCTGGGAAGGACTGTGTAGGGAAAGACTATGTAGAGAAGGACTGAAACTTGATGGATGAATCATTATTATTCGTACAACTATAGGCTTTTAGAAGCAAGAATACCTGAGAGGTAATAAAGTTCAGTTCCTTTTCCACTGCATTAATTGATTTTACAACATCCTTCTTAGCTTACTCTCCAGACTTAACATTAAGTCTTCCAACATAGGGAAGTCACTACTTCAAAAATCTCAATTTTAGATGAGCTGTGGAATTAGCTGAGATTAGCCAGGTCTGGAGAAGACTGGGGAAGGATCCAATAAAAATTTTCATGGAACTGAAGGCTATCTTAAAGGAGATGTAGGCCTGGTTTCTGTGGATTTAAAGAATAATTAGAATAATTGAATGGAAGTTACAGGGATGGAGGTTTCTGTTTAATTTAAGGGGAAACTTTCTAAAAATTATAAAGTATCATCAATGGGAAAGGCTGCCTCATGAGCTCTAAGTTCATGGAAATTCTCAGAGGATGGACAACTATATGTCATGGATGTTGAAAAGAGTCCTATCCTAAGTTGAAAGTAAAAGTGCATTATGGGATAATAGATTAAGAACTCCAAGGGATCTAGTTGAGGGGCTCACAAACTTGTATGAGGAAAAATGAATCTTTTTTTACAATGTGAATTGTTTCCTTGGTAATCCTGTGTACAAAGGATATTTTAAAGAGCATTTTAAAATAATGTTACAAGAATGGGTTTATAGAATTCACCATGTTGCCAGTGGGGCTTATGATACAAATAAAAGCTAAGAACCCCTGTTCTAGTTAAATCACTCATTTTACAAATGGGAAAACTAAGACCCATAGACATTAATTGACTTAACCAAATAGTAAACGTTCAAATTGAGATTGATAAACTAAATAATATGCCTGAATTTTGGCAAGACATTTGACAATGTTTCTCAGGTCCCAATTAGCATCTCATCTACTAGAAGTCTTGATACTAAAGCCTTTTGTGTTGATAATCAACAATATATTCTTTTTAAATCTTTTTAGTATGTTGTTGTTTTCCTGTTGTCTCTCCAATTAGATCATGAGCTCAAGTTCAGGGATTGTCTTTCACCTTTCTTTGTATCTCCAGTGCTTAGCACAATGCCTGGCACACAGTAAATCCTCAGTAAATGCTTTTTGACTGACTGAAATAATGGGGAGTTATGAACCAGGCAACTGTAAAATTAAATAGATTTAAAACTAGTTGAATGAATTGAGTCAAGGATTAATAGAGCATTGCCAACTACAGTAGCCCAAAGATCTGTTCTTGCCCCTATTCTGTTAAACATTTTTATCAAAGCCATAAATCCTTATTTTGTTATTATACAGATATTTGAGAAATAGCTAATACATTTGTTAACAGAATCAGGAATTAAATTGTCCTTTACTGGTTAGAGTAAATGAACAAATTAACAAGATATAATTTGCAGGTATATATGTAAAAGCCTACTCTTAGTTTCAAAAATCCATTATATAATTATATTGTAGGAGTGTGTGGCTGGTCATCTTTTCATGTAAAAAAATGTTCTGGATATTTTAATAGATCACAAGCCCAATATGTTCCATGACATTGCAGCTAAACACACAAACTAATAACAACAATAACAAAACTAGACAACAGACCTGAGCTCTTAGTCTTCATTCATATACATTTAGTATCTACAATGAGGGGTCAGAGTACTATTGGATTATACCACGCTCAGATATAGTGTTGTTCTATTCTGTGCTGGGAGCCACACTTAAACAAGGGTGATGACAGACTGAAGTCCATTGGGTGGGTGACTAAGATGAGAGGGAAGTAGAGACTATTTTGTATAATGGTTAGAAGTAGGAGTGTTTAGCCTGGAAAAGAAAAATAACTTAGAAAAGATGTAATTGTTTTCAAATATTTAAAGACATCTCAACTTTTTAAATGAATAATATTGTTCCACTGAGCCTTGGAAGGCAGAACCAGGAGTAATGGGTGGAAGTTGAAGAGAGGCAGATTGAGATTGAATATAAAACAGATTAAATGAACACTTACTATAAAAAAGTGGCATGGGTTGTCAAGATGGGTAGCTGGAGGTCTTCAAGGAGAGTCTGGATGACCAATTGCTGTGTACATGGTAGAAGGGATTCCTGGTCAGGATTAGAGGACCTTTGAGGTTCCCTCTGGGCTTAAGAGTTTCTGATTCTTAAAGGTAGAGATCAATTGAAGAAATCCATTCTATCCAAATGTGGAAGTTTTGCTTTTGAGTCAAACTTATTTTATCATAGATTTCATTAGACATGGAGAAGAATCAATAAACAAAGTTATGTCTCATCAAAACAGTAAACACCTATTGCGGACCCCTAACTTATTCCTTCTGCATCCTTCCCCTTTCAAATGAAACTTCCCTTGTGTGAAAGGGTCTAGTGTTACCCTGTACTCTACCACTTCCCCTACGTCAGATGTTGTTGAACCCAAATAGAAACAGGGGCCACTAAACTGTACATACTTATTGACTTAGAAAACTTCATATTAATGTTATATATATTCTGTTGTATTTTTACTTATTTTGCTAAATATTTCCTAGTTATATTTTAATCTCATTCTGGTGCACGTTGTATGGATGGCAATTATTGCATGTGGGCAGGGTTCAGAAAATGTACCAGGTTTGACATCTGTGCCTTCCTGCTGCCCAGACATTCTCTATCACTCATATTCATTTGATTGTGATTGTCATTGCCTGAGTTTACACACGTGGTGTTTCTGAATGATTTCTGAACTTGTATCAAAAGACTTTTGGCTAAAAAGGGATTTCAGGTGCAGTGTAGTTATAAAGAAGAAGTTTGGCCCCCGAGAAAAGTACAGGAATTCTGCTTTCTTCCACTCTTTGTATAGGTGGGGGACTACAGATTTGGAACATTGCATGTTCTAATATATAGGTTTGATGTGATAGTTGTTTTTGCTGAACTACTCTTCTCTTTTTTAATATTCTTGTTACAAAGGCTGTCTTACTGAGTAAGAGGAAGGAGAATCAAGATACATTTGGAAATAGAGACAATGTAAAACTTAATATGAATGTAGACATGTATTTATACATGAATAAATACATGTATACATGTATGTGTGTATGTATAAAGATTTAAATCCAAAATCCAAGTGAAAAATGAAAACTTCACATTATATATTCTCAAATATCCTGGTACATAGTGAATGAGATATTTCCATTTTAATTCAGGTTTGTGGTTTGGTGACAGGGCAATCTCGTACCTATATGATCTTAACTGTTTAGTCTTGGATATAGAGACAGGAATGTGTGCCCCAAATATATTATGCTAGGTTAATAACAATCAAGTAATCAAAAGATGTGTGTTAAATGTTTACAACATGGGGGAAGCTAGGTGGACACTGGCCCTGCAGTCAGAAGGACCTGAGTTTAAATCTGACCTCAGACACTTGACACTTACTAGCTGTGTGACCTTGGGCAAGTCACTTAACCCCAATTTCCCTGCCTTCTCCCCCTCCAAAAACAAACATAAATGTTTACAATGTGTTAAACTCTGGGGATACAAAGAAAGGAAAAACCATATCCTCAGCCTAGAGAAGCCCACATCCAATGGGGCAAACAATATTTAAATAACTATAAACATATAAGATATATGGGAAATAGATGGAAGGTAATCTCAAACGGAAGGCATTAAAGAAGCAGAATCAATCTGGGAAAGGACTTCTGAAGAAAGTAGATTTAATTTGAGTATTCTTTCTTTACCAGGCTATTGTCCTGCTCAAGGGGAAAGGTAGCTGGAGGCAGGAGGAGTTTGCTCTTGCTTCCATCCCCTGACTGTCCCTTTGAAAATATTTGCATCTATTCTTTCCTCCCACAAAGAGAATCTGAATTCTGACCTGAATATTTGTAATAAAAATAAAGGGGATCACGAATTCATTTCAAGCTATTGCGCCAGTAAAATAATACATATAATGACAACAACGTAAATGGAAAGAACAACCATAAAACAACAGAGAAAATGAGTGTTGTAAAATTACAAAGAACAAGTTTGGCCCTAAAGAAGAGGAATGAGATTTCATCTCCTTATTCTTTTGCAAAGAGATGTGAGAGTGACTATCCTTTTGGACTATTATATAAACTGGCAGATTATTTTCATATTTTGGTTTTGTGATTTACTTTTCTCTTACTATGTTTTATTTTAAAAACAAATTCTCTGTTATATAAGATACATCTCTGTTACTAGAGAGGGTGGATGTGAAAGAATTTAAACAACATAAAGAAACCCCCAAAATCCAGTAACTTTATTTCAATCAAAGAAAATAGGGAACATGGGCAACTAGAGAATTTTAAAAAGAACTTAGTCTCTTAGAAAGCTAGAAATAGAGAGATGATACTATTATGGGAAGATAAAAGAGAGTGATCTCAGCTCATAAAATAGATTTATTTTCCTAAAGCAACTCTCTGATCATGCCTCTGCTCTGTTTGAAAAAGTCCATAGATTCCCATTTCATGCTGAGGGAAGTTCATACATGTCAATATGGCATTCAAGCAAGATCTTCTAGGATCTCACCCCAGCTTGTCCCTCCATTTTTTTTGTCTCCCACTGTTCACTTATAATAATCCAAATGTTCCAGGAAAATGAGAATTTTTCTCAAATTTCTCAGTCATGAATCTGTAACATCATTGAAGGTTCTTACTTTGTGAATAATGGGATCCATTTTCGTTGAGGCAACACTAGTGCTTTAGTATGTCTTCCCTCACCCCCAGACAATTCAGGCCTCTTTCTCAGATGGGCAGATGGAGGC
Organism: Trichosurus vulpecula; assembly: GCF_011100635.1. NCBI lineage: Eukaryota > Metazoa > Chordata > Mammalia > Diprotodontia > Phalangeridae > Trichosurus > Trichosurus vulpecula. Next base: position 86,667,144 of record NC_050574.1, on the reverse strand, counting down.
TTTCCTCCCTTTACCTTCTGCTAGGACCATATAATAATCCAGCCAATGCCATTTGTGTTAGAATTAAAACAGGGATATTAAGATATGAAGAAAATCTGTACAATTTAAAGTAAGAAGAATGGCCTTTCTTACCAAGCATTTCTTAACGCAGAGTCCTATGATATATCTGAATGGGTGCGTAAACTTGGGTGGTGGAAAAAAATCTTTATTTTAACATAATTGATTGTCATTTTAGCCCTATGTACTTACTTATGCACTTAAAAACACTGTTCTCTAAAGGGGTCCATAGGCTTTACCAGATAGCCAAAAGTACATGACAGCACAGAAAAGTTTAAGAACCCCCTGCCTTGAGGAGTGTCTCAAACACAAGAGGTAAACAACTTGGAAAAGAATAGTAGGATCAAAGGTTGACAAGTGGAAGGGACCTCACAGTGGTGCCATCTAGTACACTCCCTGACCTCACTTTACAGATGAGGAAACTAAGGCCCAGAGATTTGAAGTGCTTGTTTCAAATCACAAAGCTAGTAGGTTGAGAGGTGGGATTTTAATTCATAACCCTCTAAATTCATAGTCCACATGTATCATGTTGTTTAGGGAAAAAACGTATAGAATTCTGCTTTGTCATTTATAGAAGCTCAAAGGACTGGGGGTTCTCCTTGCCTGGTGTTCTTGTTCTACTCCAACTGCCCTTCAGGCCTAATTCAGAGTTAGAATTCTGGATGGGGCTCTAATGGGCACAGTTTATGAGATCTCATATACACTATGTCCTAGTTCCAGGGACAACAATTGAAATTCAACCCTGTTTCCTGGCTGAGAGGATGAGATGGGGTGAGAAGAAAAGCCCAGATGCTAGCCATGATTAAATGGCAAAAACACCCAACAACAATGAAGCATTGCAATTTGAGAGAGAAAACTCTAGAGCAACTTCTAATGTGAAACACCTGCCCTGGAAAGAATATTTCACTCACCAAATTCTTCCTTCTATCTCAACTGAATTCATTTTTGTGTAGTATCTGTTTTGTACCTACTCTGTGCAAGACATTGTGCTAAGTGCTGGCAACAGAATCAAATATGATAGAAATTCTTCCTACTCCATTTTAAGTCCATTTCTTTCACAGCTAAGGGCTCTGCCCACCTAGCACGTTCAAACAAAGCAATCACTCCCTTAGTGGCCATGTGATTAAATGTACGTGGGTCATGGTTTTAGTCAACCCAACCATTTCTATTTTGAGCACAAGATTTTCCCTGCTGTCATTTACTAACCCAGATTTACTTACTGGTTTCTGCCTTGGCCCTTGGCAGTGAGGGTGAACTGAAATGGCCCAGCCAGTTCAGAAGCTTTTATTGACTTCAATAGAATTGGAATCCCTTGGGATGGAGAAGACAGGTGTAGGTTTGTAAACAGGGTACAGGGAATTTTCTGCCAGCTTATAATTTGTGTGTGTGTGCATGCATATATATGTATGTTCTTGCGATGAATCAATGGATTTAAAGCTGAACATTACTTTAAAGATTATCTAATTCACAATGTTCCTTTTGTAGAGGAGGAAACTGAGGATTAGAGAGGGAAAATGATTAGCCTAAGGTCACACTAGGATGAAGTAGATAAGCTTGGATGGAAACTCAAGTCTTCTGAACCCAAATGCAGGTTTTTTCTATTACAAATATATTATAAGGGCTGGTATATAGAAGTACTAGATTTGCTTTGCTTGGTATTAGAGGTGACACTTAGTAGCAATGAGTAGAAGTGACAGAGAGTCAGGTAAGGGAAGAATTTTTGTAGCAATTAGTTTAGGAGCTCTCAATTTGGGATTCTCCATGAAGTTAGTTTTCAAAAATATTTTGATAACAACATTTCAATATAATTGGTTTCCTTTGTAATACTCTGTGTTTTGTGTCTTATGTTTAAAAACACTGTTCTAGGAAGGGGTCCACAAGATTCACCAGACTATCAAAAGGCTTAATGATACAGAAAAGATTAAAAACACTTTAATTGTTAACTAACCAATATTGAAAGGTACTTCCTCAAGAGCTAAAGGGTTTCTTCTTATGAGGAAGTGAGTTGGCATAGTGGATAGAGTACAGAGCCAAGAAGACTTGAATTCATGTCTTGCTCAGTGGGGAGAGCTCTGGACCTGAAGTAAGGAAGATTAAAATCTAGCCTCAGAAATGAATTATCTGTGTGACTCTGGGCAAGTCACTAACCTGATTTTCTTCAACAGTAATTTGGGAATAATATATAATAGCACCTACTTTCCAGAGTTTTCAATATTTGTAATTTGTTTCACCTAACTCATACTAGGTGACATTTAGTGGTACACTGGTTTGCCTAAGGGCTTCATGGCACAGAAAAAGCTTACAAAAGCCTGAATTATTTGAGCTAAATAACATTGAAATGTTTAATAAATATTTGTTTCCTTCTTTCTTGTGTTACTCTGAGAAAGTCACTTAACTTATCTGTGCTTAAGATTTTTTGTGTGGAAAATATTTTTATAATAATAGCACCTTCATCCCAGGGATGTTATGAAGATCAAATAAAATAATAAAGGCAAATAAGTGCTTTGCAAATAGCAAAGCCTGTTGGCAAGGAGCATTGTGGTAGATCTTCAAGCAAGGGCTAGCTTGCCACTTGTCCTGGACTCTTTAGAGGGGTCTAATCCACCTCACACTTGATTACCTCTAAGGTTACTCCTAACTCTGAAATTAACTGATTCCAAGAATTCCAGTTAAAGGCACAGGACTCCTTTTTGACTCATTTGAACCAGATTTATCTAAGTATCTATCAAGAATGTTGTTTGTTTCTGAAGAGGACTAAGGACTTCCCAGGCTGATGTCTTGACTTGCAAGTGAACTGGACTTAAGTAAGGCAGATATGCACAAAGTTGCCAGCCTCACTCTCTCTTCCAGAGTCATCAAAGTCCAGTAGCAAGACAAAAGCCAAGGTGACAGGCAATGTAATGGATGACCTTGGTGTCTTTGATGTCTGATCAAGCTCTAAGTGCTCCACAGGATCTGCTTTAGTCATCTTTGTGGCCATTGGAACAAATTTTTCTTATCAATGGGTTTGAGGCCTGTTGATTACCCTCACCTTGGTTTAGCCCATCTGCTAATATGGTTTTACCAGAGACTTGCACATGCTACTGATTCTTGGAGCCACTGGTGAGAGCTGGGTAACATGTTTGGACACCAAAGGTGGATGGGCAACCCTGAAAAGGGCTGGCAAGCTCTCCTACAAGAAGTACCAGTCCTCTCTTAACACTCCTTGTGCCCCTCAAGTACATAAGTACTTATTTAATGAAATTCTTATGTTACTAAGTACCTATTTAGCGTATTACCTAAATATCTAAGCTACAATGTTTGGAGCGGAATACTTAAGTAGATAAGTATGTAATTAAGAACACAAGTATGTAATAAAGGAATACCCACAAGCCTGAAAGAACAGAAAGTTAATTATTACTTAATTAAAAACAAGTATTTATTTAACTTATTGCTTAAGTGCTTAAGTACCTAACTATTTAATAATATGAGTACCTAAGGACTTACTATAGCCTATTAATGATTTACAATTTTATAGTAAGCAGGTCATTTTATATTAACAGATACATTTATTTCACTTCTGGGCAAGACTTTAAAATATTATTTGGCTTAATAGTATTAAATGAAGATTTTAAATTGTCTCTTTAATTTTCTTTTTTATAAAGCCATCTTCTAAAAATCTTTTATAATGTTAAAACTTTAAAAAGACTTTAAGAACATTACTTTGAGTATAATGTATTTACTTTTTTTTAATTTTATTTAACATTTTTAGTTTTCAGCATTGATTTTCACAAGAGTTTGAATTATAAATTTTCTCCCATTTCTACCATCTCCCCCACTCCAAGATGGCATATATTTTGATTGCCCCATTCCCCAGTCAGCCTTCCCTTCAGTCACCCCACACCCCTCCCATCCCCTTTTCCCTTACTTTCTTGTAGGGCAAGATAAATTTCTATACCCCATTGCCTGTATATCTTATTTCCTAGGTGCATGCAAAATCATTTTTTTGAACATCTGCTTTTAAAACTTTGAGCTCTAAATTCTCTCCCCTCTTCCCTCCCCACCCACTCTCCCTAAGAAGGCAAGCAATTCAACATAGGCCACACAGGTATCATTATGCAAAACCCTTCCACAATACTCATGTTGTAAAAGACTATATTTTGCTCCTTCCTAACCTATCCCCCTTTATTCAATTTTCTCCCTTGACCTTGTCCCTTTTCTAAAGTATTTGCTTTTGATTACCTCTTCCTCCTATCTGCCCTCCCTTCTATCATCTCCCCTTTTACCTCATTCCTCCTTTCCTGTGGGGTAAGATACCCAATTGAATATAAATGTTATTCCCTCCTCAGTTCAAATCTGATGAGAGCAAGATTCACTCATTCCCCCTCACCTGCCCCCTCTTTCCTTTCACAGAAGTGCTTCTTCTTGCCACTTTATGTGAGATAATTTACCCCATTCTCTCTCCCTGTGTCCCTCTCTCAATATATTCCTCTCTCATCCCTTAATTTGATTTTTTAGATATCATCCCTTCATATTCAACTCACCCTGTGCCCTCTGTGTGTGTGTGTGTGTGTGTGTGTGTATACACACAAGTATATATATTCCCTTCAGTTACCCTAATACTGTGGTTTCATGAAGTATACAAATCTTTCTATGTAGGAATGTAAATGAAACAGTTCAACTTTGTAAGTCCCTTATGATTTCTCTTTCTCGTTTACCTTCTCATGATTCTCTTGAGTCTTGTGTTTGAAAGTCAAATTTTCTATTCATCTCTGGTATTTTTACTGAGAAAACTGGAAAGTCTTCTATTTTATTGAAAGTCCATATTTTGGTATTTTGTATTGGAGCATGATACTCAATTTTGCTGGGCTGGTGATTCTTAATTTTAATCTTAGCTCCATTGACCTTTGGAATATCATATTCCAACCCCTTTGATCCCTTAATATAGTGTGTTATTCTGATTGCATTTCCACAATAGTCAAATTGTTTCTTTCTGTCTACTTGCAGTATTTTCTCTTTAATCTGGGAGCTCTGGAATTTGGTGACAATATTCCTAAGAGTTTTCTTTTTGGGATCTTTTTCAGGTGGTGATAAGGAGATTCTTTCAATTTCTATTTTACCCTCAGGTATATCACGGTAATTCTCCTTGATAATTTCTTGAAAGATGATCTCTAGGCTCTTTTTTGATCATGGCTTTCAGGTAGTCCAATAATTTTTAAATTATCTCTCCTGGATCTATTTTCCAGGTCAGTGGTTTTTCCAATGAGATATTTCACATTGTCTTCCACTTTTTCATTCCTTTGGTTCTATTTCATAATATCTTGATTTCTCATCAAGCCACTAGCTTCCACTTGCTCCAATCTAATTTTTAAGGTGGTATTTTCTTCAGTGGTTTTTTGGACCTCCTTTTCCATTTAGCTAATTCTGCCTTTCAAGGGAATCTTCTCCTCATTGGCTTTTTGGAGCTCTTTTGCCATTTGAGTTAGTCTATTTTTAAGGTGTTATTTTTTTTCAGTATTTTTTTGGTTCTCCTTTAGCAAGTCATTGACTTGTTTTTCATGGTTTTCCCACATCGCTATCATTTCTCTCCCCAATTTTTCCTCTACTTTTGTAACTTGCTTTTTGAGCTCTTCCGTGGCCTGAGACAAGTTCATGTTTTTCTTGGAGACTTTTGATGTCAGGTCTTTGACTTTGTTGACTTCTTCTGGCTGTATGTTTTGGTCTCCTTTGTTACCAAAGAAAGAATCTAAAGTCTGAGTCTGCATCTGAGACAGTTATCAATGCCTGGCCATTTGCCAGCCAACTACTTGACCCTTGAGTTTTTCATCAGGGTATGACTGCTTGTAGAGTAGAGAGTACTTTGTCCCAAGCTTGAGGGGCTGTGCTGTTTTCAGAGCTATTTTTGCACAGCAAGTTCTGTCACACCGGTGCTCCTCCTCCCCCAAGAACTGCCTACCTAGACCGTGACTCATATCTAAGCAGGCTCCGCATTCCCAATCTGATCTGCCACTTAATTCTTCTCACCAGGTGGGCCTGGGGCCTGAAGCAACTGCAGCTTTAGTTCTGTATCTGTACTTCCTCCGCTGCCCCAAGGGCAGTGGCTGAATCATGTACTCCTTTCACTCTGTTCCCTGCAGTTTTTCCCACTAACCTTCTCTGTTTTCTTCGGTGTTTGTCGGTTCAGAAGTCTGGTAACTTGACTATAATGTATTCAATAATGTGATATAGTAATTACTACCCAAGTTATAGGAGAAATGAACAAAATTCACAAAGAAATTTGCAAATCTAATCATAATTTAATCATGTAAATCTAAAGCAGTCAGTGGTGATCTTCCACCATTTTAAAAATATTATATTTTTGTTCCTCATTTCAATGCATTTATTCAAATGCTACAAAAATAAAATGGTCATAAAGCAAACTTAATCCTTTGAAATGTGAATTAACATTTACTTTTTAAGTCATTTAAAAACCCACACATTTCTAGTACATAAGTCATTAGGCAAATTCAATAAGTTAAAATAAGCAACATTTTTGTTATACTGAAATCCATGGCTTATATGCTGAAACTTCATTCAACTTTCATTTAAATATTTTTTTGTATCATTAAAAAGGTGCAACAAAGAACTTATATCAGGAAGTGATGCTAAGCCAATGAAGCTTCCCTCAAAGAACTACAAGAGCAGGCAGGCAGGTGAAGGAAACCATACTTGCAAAGAATGAAAGAGCTAAGAGCTCCATGCTTCTATTTTGCCTGTCCAGAAGAGATTCGTCTGTTATTAAGGGAAGTACAAGGAAAGTAGCTGCTTTAGATGCAACAAACACTCAAGTATGATATAAAATATTTTGGGATTTAAAGCTCTTTTGAATGAATCAGACCCCTGGAGAAAATAGAGAAGGTCACACCTTTGCAGCATGAACATGGGATGTTTGGATCAACCTCATCCTGGAAACAGAAGCAGAGAGTGTCAATCTCCCACACTGTGTTCATTTTTTGGGGGGGGGGGCATTGTAATTATGTGCATATCCCATTAATTGAGTAATAGCTAAATAACGTGTGATATAGTAACATCTAGAATATTATTTTAGTATAAAAATAATAGAAAGAATGGAGAGAAACATGGGAACATGTGAATTGATGTGAAATGAAACCAGGAAAGTTATATACATGAGTACAACATTGTAAATGGAAAGAAACACAGCAGAACAACAGAACCAATCCTATGGAATTATAATAATCAAACCCAACTCCAAAGAAGAGATGGGAGAAGCTTCCTCCATTATTTCTTTGTAGGGGGTGGAGCACGATAGATAATAAAAACAAATTGAATGATTTGGTTGATTCTTTGGAGCTTTTCCCTGTCAAAAAAGATGCCTGAAAATCAGGATGGAGCAGATGGTAAGGGATACTTAGGGAAATATAGATGATGTAAAAACAGAATATGTCAGTAAAAATTTAATTTAAGAAAAAAACAAATACTCATATCTACTTTATCTTTTTTCCAGTGTGCCTCATATTTTTATGAATTTTGCATCATAGGCACTCCCTGGACTAGGATAAATTACTAGCAAAGTATGATTTTTAAATCAGAAGAACTTGACCTGGATTGAAGCTCCTAGAACCTTTTTTGAATGAGTTTGTGTTAGACAACTTATTTTTAAAGTAAGTGGTCATTTCCTTATCAACTTCAATAGTTTCTGGAAAAAATTCACATTGCCTTGCAACATCAGCCAAATATATAGGGATACCTCTGATAGAACTGAATGTAGCTCTGATCATAGTTGCTTGGGAAGTGGATTTTATTTTCATTTTCTAAGTCATCTCCATCCATTTCCACCATTTCTGGTAGAGTGAGTTACTAGTGACTTTTTCATTTGATAGACTAATTTTTAAAGCTGACCTCTTGCATCAAATTTGCACTAACATTAAAAACCTTTTAAATTACATTTCTGTATGGTTGTATTTAAAGAGATATGAAAAGGTAGTATTCATATTAAGAAATAAAAACTATAGATATGTAAAAATGTTCTAAATCACTTTTGATTAGAGAAATGCAAATTAAAACAACCTGAGGTACCACCTTACACCTATCAGATTTAATAATATGACTAAAAAGGAAAGTGATAAATGTTAGAGAGGATGTGCATAAATTGGGACACTTAAGTACTGTCAGTGAAGTTATGAACTGATCCAACCATTCTCAAGAGCAATTTGGAACTATACCCAAAGGGCAACCAAACTGTGCATATCCTTTGATCCAGCAATACCACTACTAGGTCTGTACCTCAAAGAGATCCTAAAACATCAAAAGGACCTACATGAGCAAAAATATTTATATCAGCTACTTTTTGTGGAGGCAAAATGTTGGAAATTGAGGAAGTGTCCATTAATTGGGGAATGGCTGAACAAGTCATGGTATGTGAATGTAATGGAATACACTTGTGCAATAAGAAATTATGAGGAAAAATGAGTAAACCCAGGAGAACATTGCATGCAGTAACAGCAATGTTGTGTGGTGATCAAGTCAGCAATAAAATCACAAGAAAATTATGAAATACTCATGATGGAAAATGTTATCCACATTCAGATAAAGAACTGATGGACTTTTAATGTAGATTGAAACATGCTGCTTTCACTTACTTTATTTTTTTCATAGCTTTTTTTTTTACTTTTGTCCATTTCTTCTTTCATATCTGTGACTAATATAGAAATATCTTTTACACGATTGCACATTTATAACCTATATCATATTGCTTACTATTTTAGGAAGAGTGGGAAGGAGGGAGGGAGAAAAACTTAGTGTAAAAGTGAGAACTAAAAATTGTGTTTATATATAATTGGGAAAAATAAAATAGTGTAATAATAAAGAAAGAGAAGAAGCTTTCCAGCTGTGCTATCAATGAAGACAAACAGGATGAAGAGCCAATGTAATCCCTGAAATGTGCACAGATAGTTGCATCTGATAACATTGTACAGAAAAGGAAATTGAACTTTGAAGCTATTTGCCTCTACATAAAGTTATTTTTGTGGTTATAACTCAATGATGGACAATTATGTTCCAGAATAGGTGGGCTAATGCAATTTTTCAAAATTTAAAAAAAATGAAAATGACACTCTTTATGATATGCCTGACCAATAGATATTAACAGCACTGGATTTGGAGGGGAACACTCCTAACTTCAGAGTGTATTTTGGTTTGAAGGAAGAGGGTGAAGGAGCAGGTAACAATAAAATTGTGAGCTTTCCTTTTGGGATTTTTTTCAAGAGGTGATCGGTGGATTCTTCCAATTTCTATTTCACCCTCCGATTCTAGAATATCAGGGCAGTTTTCCTTCATAATTTCTTGAAAGATAATGTCTAGGCTGTTTTTTTTATCATAGCTTTCAGGTAGTGCAGTAATTTTTAAATTCTCTCTCCTAGATCTATTTTCTTGATCAGTGGTTTTTCAAATGAGATATTTCATATCGTCACCTATTTTTTCATTGTTTTCAAGTTTTTGATGTATACATCCATTAATCTACTATAAGAGTATTTACTATGTGCTACCCCTGAACATCTGGGGCACTATTTTTCCATGTTAACAGTCCACTTAATATGAAATTGATAATCAAAATAATCACCAAATAATAAAATGTATTTAATATGAATCATATAAAAACCTATATTCTCTCATTAAAATATATAATACCTGAATACATTTAACTAAATAGTACCCATAAAACATTATATAATTAATTAAAAATGATGGAATTTACCAAGCTATTCTCTCAAATGAAAGCAGAGATCAGATATCTTTTGATTATCTTGTGGAGAGAAGATTTTGCCAATAAGCACACACACCCAAATGTACAGACTACTAGGTAGCACAGCGAATAGAACACATAAAACTTCTCTTCTGACTGAGCATCAGTAACACCTGAGTGAATTCTGGCTTCAGACACTGTGTGGAGGTATCATTAATGTTTGTCAGCCCCAGTGTCTTCATTAGTGAGATGGGGATAAAAATAATATTTAACTCCTGGAGTTGTTGTGAGAATAATGAGTCTTCCTGATTTCCAGCCCAGTGTAATATCCACTGTGTCACCTAGCTGCCCCATAATACCTGTAAATAGCTTTGCAAAACTTAAACTGCTATGTAAATAATAGGTACTATTTTTATATAATGACCTAGGAGCTGTCCAACTCTGCTCAAGTGTGCAAATGGGTTCCTGGGAAAAGCTGACTTGGTGGTGTTTTATATTTTTTAATATGTATACAAAATTCAAAAGTATTATGAATTTTAAAAATTCAAGTCCAGATACTTATCTAGCTATACAAAGTCACTTTTAAATTACCTTGTGGCTATCCCTTGTGAATGAACTATTCAGCATTGTTTTTGGTAATGTGTTTTTCCTTGGATACAGGGTAAAGGTTTTGTAACAAGACTGTTTTGCCTGAATAAGTTACCTTGGGAAAGGAAAGAGCTTGACTGATTTTACTTTTCTGTTGCAGAAGAACAGAATGGCCTAATCACTCAGATATTTTCCTTTCAGTCTGGTCTTCTGGATATATGCCTAGTGAATTCATAAGCCTGACAGAGTGCAGACTAATCAATTGAAGGAACCTATTTCCAAGGGCACATTTTCTAATCTCTTATTGTGTTGTCTTAGACCCAGGTCCCCATCCTGTGGAAAACTTTAATGATAGCTCTTCGTATCTGTTTGGTCTTTACACTGTAGATAATGGGGTTAAGTACAGGAGGGATGAGGAGGAAGATATTGGCCATCATGGTGTGCACAAATGGGGGAGCATTGTGACTGTAACGATGCACTAGAGATAAACTGATGAGAGGGATGAAGAAAATAGCAACAGCACTAATATGGGAAATGCATGTGTTGAAAGCCTTTTTCCTCTCATCAGGGGATGCAATACTCAGCACTGAATGGATAATCAGGACATAGGAAATGAGGATGCACGGACAGTCAATACCCGATGTTGAAAAAAGAACAAACAGTCCCATGATGCTATTGATCCGGTTATCTGTACATGACAACTTGATGAAATCAATATGGTAGCAATAGGAGTGGGAAAGAACTTTTTCCTGGCAGAACGACAGCCTCTTGACAAGCAACACCATAGGTGTAATGACTGCAATTACTCTCACCCCCACTGCCAAGCCAATCTGGATAATTCTGGTTTTGGTGAGGATGTTAGCATACCTGAGTGGGTCACAGATGGCAATAAAATGGTCAAAAGCCATGGCTAACAGCACACCAGATTCCATGAAGGTGAAACTGTGAAGGAAAAACATCTGGGCCATGCAGGCATCAAGACTGATCTCTCGGACATTAAACCACAGAACTCCCAGGGTGGTGGAGAGAGTGCAGAGGGACAAACCCAAGTCAGTGGCTGACAACATGGAGAGGAAATAGTACATGGGCTCATGAAGACTCCTCTCATGGATTACTACAAACAAGATCATGCTATTTCCAGTGAGGGCAATGGCATAAAGGATACAAAATGGAATAGAGACCCAGACTTGAGCATCATTCATTCCAGGAATGCCTGTCAGAAGGAAGATCAGAGGCTGCAAAGTAGTGCTATTGATAGTTGACATAGTAGGCTGGACACTCAGCTGTCACTATTGATATTCCACATCCTAAAATAAGCAAGAAATTACTTATGTACATAGTTCATTTCTGTGGGCCATTTTTTAACCACAAAGTATACTTCAAAAGAATCATTGTTAGGATGGTTATATGTCTATTCTGAATGGATTGAATATTTACTAGTTTTCCTAGAATGTATTTTTTCCTTTGATAATACCTAGCAAAGACTCCCTCAAATGTGGTGAATTAATTCTTTTGAAATGCCAAATAAATGGGGGAGTTCTGGGTAAGATCTGTAGAATTGCTTCTTAAGCATTTTTAATCTGTCATTTGTTTTTTTTAAACATGTATCTTGAGGACCATTTGTTCCATTGGGTACTATTTGTGCATAAACCTTGCCAGAATCACTGGGAAATAGAGTTCTCTTCTGTTAGTTGATCATGAGGAGGTATTAATTTGCAAGGAGTTATTACTTGTAATTTCTGCTTCATATCTGAAGTATACGAATAGATTTTCATACATATACTGAGTGTTTACTATGTTAATGAAGTGGTTAAAGATTGATTCTACCCAGGTCAGTGCTGGAACACTTCGTGCTTCCATGCAGAAGGACTCAAGGAGTCCAAGGAAAATTAGGCAGCCACCTCTCAGGGATATTTTTGAGAGGTTTTTTGTTTCATTTGGGGGTTGAACTAGATGACTTATAAGAAAATTTAGGATTTTCTGATTCTATTATTCTGAGATTTAAGTGACCATGAGTACCTTTGCAAAAAATACAACACAAAAGGGCAAGACTAAAAGTCAGGAAGGAGAAACACAACAAAAAGAACAAAAAGAAAGATTAGCTCAAAGGAGTACTAGGGCTATCAGGAGGAGAAAATTCTAGAAATGGGTAAATAAAACTTAGAAAAAGTTGAAGCCGTGCACTTTTCATAAATTTAAAGGCTGGATGGAAACTATGGTTTCCAGTCCAACCTCCTCATATGTTAAATGAAAAGGGGTCTCCTGACCTTTGTTTAAAATGTCCAGGAATAGAAAAGGCCATTGCACTGTTCATCAGTTCAGATGGTCAGTAGATTATTCCTTAATGTCCAGGTGAAACATTCCTCCTTGTAACATCTAGCCATTAGTCCTAGGTTTTGTTTTGTTTTATTTTCATCTGGAGGTACTTGGAAAATAAATGTAATTCCTTTCAAAGGCAGTTCTGAAGATAATTGAAAACAACAATCATACGAGATCAAGAAAATGTTTTTTTTTTCCTTAAGAACAACAAAACTGGATTCTGTGTAATTATAATGACCAAATTTGACATGAGAGAAGAGGTGAAAAAATGCACCTCACTGTTGTCTTTGCAGATAATGGAACTATGAGTGAGAAACATTACATGCACAATCAAATTTGATTGGTATGTTACTTCTGCTCAATTTTTATCTATCTTTTTCTAGTCATTATTATAGGGATTGGTTATTTAGCGATGACAGAAGGAGGAATATGTTGGTAAATGAAGGATATATAAATTAAAATATCAATAAATCTTGAGAAGGTTAAAAAAAAAGTTCTTTCTTCTACAGCTTAGTCTAATGCCCCCACTCAAAAACCTTAAGTGTTTCCCTACCACTCACTTAATAAGGGGCAGATTTACTAACCTGACATTGAAGTCTCCAAAGAATTTGCATCGAGTGTAACCTTTTAGTTATTTCCTATCATTTTCCATATAAAAAATCTCCCCCCCCAACTGAAATGGACTCTTCACTCTTCCCTCAGAAAAAAAAAAATCAAAGATCAGTGGAGCATTTTTTATCTTGATAATGTTAATGAAGTCCAACCCCAAAAATGTAATTCAAGATATGAATTATGTCTTCCTGTTTCCTAGAACTGAGAGCCAGCCCCAGATGAGCAGAGGAGAGAGAAAAATAGCAGTTATTCCCTTTTATGTTCCTTTTCTTCCCCAACCTAGCATTTTACCATATCTAACTGGTTCTCATTTGGAATAGCTTTCAATGAAAACAATCAAAGTTAATGTTATATGATGATTTTTCTTCCCTTCCTTCAAAGAGAGATATGGGATTTGTTGGTTATACTGAGATGTGCCAAATACTGGGAAGAGAACGTCCTAGTCATTAGAACTTTATCGTAAAGAAGCAAATCCTATACCTCTGGAGGTCTTCCAGTAGAGACTGAATAGATTCTTGTTATATATTTTGTAGTTAGCATATCTGATTACAGTTCAGGGTTTGGATTAGATGAACTCTTAGTCCCTTCTAGATCTAGTATTCTCTAATTCTCATTTCACAATTCATCAAAATGTTATGGGAATTGTGTGTACACTTTCCCTGAAATCTTGTGGAATTTGAGATGCTCCCTGACTTGTAAGGAGGGCATCAGGAAATAAATTCATAACCTCTCCAAAGTTACCCCTTGAAATTACTATCAAAGGCAGAATGCCTGACTTAGGGATCTCATTAGGTCAGTCTAGATTCTTTCATCTTCAGGGTTAGCTGTGACGCTGCTCAATAACAAGACTGACTTTAGGTTCAAGAAACCAAATCCAAAACCTTTTCTTAAGTGGAATAAATTGAAAGGTAAGACCCCAGAAAGCAGTAAGTTGAGAGAGAATGTTAAACAGTAATGAATTATCAAAATATACAAATTTAAGGGAGGAAAAAATTAGTTTTCACAAACAACTGATTTAATATCTTTCCTAAAAAAGAGAACCCTTGCCTGAAAGTAATACCCTCTATATCATAAAATTCTTTTTCTTGTAATTCTAACTACTTTAATAAATACCCACCTTCAGCTTTAAGGCCTTTCCTTTATAGCCTCCATTTCTATCCCTGAAAATATGGACAAAAATCCCTATTTCTCTTTCTAGTAATCCCAAGATCTGTATGATTCTGGGAGTACCACCAAAATCACCCTGAACTGCTTACCCAACTCCTAGAGGAGAGGCAGCAGCCCCATCTTCACAAAGCCCCAGCAGAGACAAGAGACAGAAAATAGTGTTTCTCATGAGATTTTATACAGTGATGAAAACGAAGCTTCTTCTCTTCCATTATCCCTCTTGAGAAGGGATGTTGAAATTTTATGCCTTCTGGGAAACACTTGAAGGCCAATATTATATCAGGTCCAGTTTCTAAATGGGTTTCAAAATTTGGCTTATTGTTGATTTCATCTGCCCACCCTGTTTTTCTCTTTCGAAACATCCTTCCCAAAAAACTCACTCTTACAAAGCCCAGAGGCCATCTTGGGCTGCCTTTCTGGCAATACACATTCACATTTTACAATTTCTGTCACTGGTGTTGTTGTTCTAAAATACAAGAGAGGGAGCATAATGTAGTGCAAAGGAAATGGCCCATGAGTAAAAAGGCATGGATTCCATTTTGAGCTCTAAAAATTCATAATACTATCTTTGGCAAGTCACTACCTCTAAATTTGTAAAATGATAGAGGAAGTCCAAATATTCTCTAACATCATTTCTGTCTCTAAAGGGTTGCATTTCTGTTTTGTTGTGTTGTTTGTTGTTGTTATTTTTGTTGTTTGTGTGTGTGTTTGACATCTGTCCAATCATTCTTCACAACCCATCAGTAGGGACCATGTTTTTAGGGACAGATGGAAATATCGCTCTTAACATTCATGAAAACTGAATATATCTGGGAAAATGTACATTCCATGATAATAGTTCATATTCTTCTGTTACTGGGATGTACACATTAACTTGATCATATTTGACTTGGACTCATTACTGTTGCATTTGTATTAGAAGAAGAACCTTGTAACCTTACAGCATCTCAAGTCAATAGTCATGAGACAGTCCTCAGTGTTTTCTAATGGTTAGAGAAGTATCCCAGATGGTTGCAGTGATGGTCAATCCACATTGGACTGAAAGCCTAAGGCTCATTGTATTTGAATACTAGCTTAACCATGGAGTGACCTTGAGTCCCCATTGGCCTTGGATTTTTTTTCCATCTTCAAAGTGGTGGAACTAGCTGAGATGATTTTGGAAAATAGCTTCATGTGTGAGAGGGAATAACTATATATTATTGTAAAATCATCCCCATCTAGTTTAGAAATTACCTTCAGAATCATACGTTAATAGGTCTGTTTTTGTTTTCATTCTAGAAGATGGAAGTGTCAATTTCCTGTAGGGACAAAATGATATAACAGGCACTATTTAGAGTAAGAAGACCTAGTTTCAAATACTCTTTGCCCACCCATTTATAAAATATCTCATTTCCTCAGTTCTTCTGGTTTATAACCTATATATGAAGTCTGCATAAACTTTATACTTGGTGGAGATGATAGTAGAAGAATGAAAATATATAAAATAACAATTTCTGATATTTTTAACAGTACTTTAAGGTTTCCAAAGTATTTTGCATTTATTATTTAATTTATTTCTTATGGAAATCTTGGGAAATAGGTGCTAACATCACATCAGTTTTTTATTTGTGACAAAACTGAGGCAGAGAGAGGTTAATTGATTTTCTAAGGGTCACACAGCTACTTGGTGTGTTAGTCTGGAATTTGAGCTCAAGTCTTTCTTACTCCAAGTCCAGAACTATATTGACTATGGCACATTTTCCTTCAAAAAATAATGAATGGGAGATTATTTGTCTTTCATTGGAACTTCCCCAATGGTGGATGGTGTGCCTCTCCTCTCCTTTATACCATAGTTAACATCTTCTTACACTATACAGATGCAGAGTGTTTAGAAGGAAATTGGATAACATTTAGGATCTATCTGTGCTCCTGAAGAATCAATGTTGTAAGATTTTAACTATCCAGAGGATAAATGTTTCTCGTTCTGACTATGAACAAAACAAAACAAAACAAAAGTTTTGAACTGAACACCAGCCATTTATGAAGTATCATAACCCTATGGATACCTGAGTGGGTATACAACCATTACACTTAGAAAGCCTGTTCCTTTTGTTGTTTTTCTATCTGTTGATTCTTCAGTTAAGTAACATATAAAAAAGTAACTTTTCTTAGTGTAAATATATATAAATCCTGTTGATTTGGTTATCTTTTGATCCAGGCTCATGAAGTTTATGTCACATCTATACTAAAAAAAAACAGTATAATTAATTTCTGAGACCCTCACAGTATATCTAGGACTAGAATTATTCAGATGTGTTACTGAGGTATTAAAGATGAAGTGGGAAAATTCTATCAGCCTGTAACATGAAGATATATATATATATATATATATATATATATATATATATATATATATATATATATATTGAACTGCATCTGTTAACTGTAAGGTTATGGATCCTCCTCCAAAATATGGAAAATTCATTCAATGAATCTTCTTTTAACATGTGGCATCCCCTAACAAGTCATAATAAGAAACAGAGTGTCAATGCATGCTACTGAAAGAAACTGTCAGTCAGGGAGGGGAGAAACATCCAGGAAACAAATATTTGGGAAAGATTTAGGAACATGGTGTCTGGAAAGCAGGGACTAGCATGAGCTCCCCTCCAAGTCCCTCTAAAAACCTATAAAAATAGCTCTAAACCAATTCCAGAACTGCAGAACCCACAAAATAGCAGAAGGAAGCAGGGATCCAGCTTAGGACAGCCTGGATGGTTGCTAGGTGAGGTCTTTTGTGCGTGGAGCTGGAAGCAGAGCAGAGCCCAGCGTCGGCCGGGCAGACCAACCGGAGCAGGAGCCAGGCGGAGCGTGCCTTAGCTCCCTGAATCAGTGAGATGTAGCAGTTACCAGACTTCTCAACCCACAAACACCAAAGACAACAGAAAAGATTAGTGGGAAAAACTACTGGGGTCAGGGTTATGGAGTTCGCAGTTCAGCCACCACCCCAGGCAGCTGAGGGGGGCAGCCACAGAACTACAGCTGCAGTTGCTTCAGGCCCACCTGGTGGGAGAAATTAAGTGGCACATCAGAACAGGAGTGCAGAGCCTGCTGAAGATCTAAGTCCAGCCCAGGTTGGGGGTTCTTGGGGAAAGAGGAGTGCTGGTGTGGCAGAGCAGCCTGTAATTCCTCTGAAATCAACAGCACATCCCCCCAAGCTTGGAACATAGTACTCTCTACTCTACAAGCAGTCATACCCTGCTGAAAAACTCAAGGGTCAAGTAAATTGGCTGGGAACATGGCCAGGCAGCGAAAGTGCACCCAGATTCAGGCTCAGACTTTGGAATCTTTCTTTGGTGACAAAGAAGACCAAAACACACATCCAGAAGAAGTCAACAAAGTCAAAGAGCCTACAACAAAAGCCTCCAAGAAAAACATGAACTAGTCTCAGGCCATGGAAGAGCTCAAAAAGGATTTGGAAAAGCAAGTTAGAGAAGTAGAGGAAAAATTGGGAAGAGAAATGAGAAGGATGAGAGAAAACCATGAAAAACAAATCAATGACTTCCTAAAGGAGACCCAAAAAAATACTGAAAAATATACTGAAGAAAACAACGCCTTAAAAAATAGACTAACTCAAATGGCAAAAGAGCTCCAAAAAGCCAATGAGGAGAAGAATGCCTTGAAAGGCAGAATTAGCCAAATGGAAAAGGAGGTCCAAAAGACCACTGAAGAAAATACTACCTTAAAAATTAGATTGGAGCAAGTGGAAGCTAGTGACTTGATGAGAAATCAAGATATTATAAAACAGAACCAAAGGAATGAAAAAATGGAAGACAATGTGAAATATCTCATTGGAAAATCCACTAACCTGGAAAATAGATCCAGGAGAGATAATTTAAAAATTATTAGACTACCTGAAAGCCATGATCAAAAAAAGAGACTAGATACCATCTTTCAAGAAATTATCAAGGAGTACTGCCCTGATATTCTAGAGCCACAGGGCAAAATAGAAAATGAAAGAATGCACAGATCGCCTCCTCAAATAGATCCCAAAAGGAAATCTCCTAGGAATATTGTCTCCAAATTCCAGAGCTCCCAGATCAAGGAGAAAATCCTGCAAGCAACCAGAAAGAAACAATTTGACTATTGTGGAAATACAATCAGAATTACCCAAGATCTTGCAGCTTCTACATTAAGAGATCGAAGGGCTTGGAATATGATATTCTGGAGGTCAATGCAGGTAGGAGTAAAACCAAGAATCACCTACCCAGCAAAACTGAGTATCATGCACCAAGGCAAAATATGGATTTTCAATAAAATAGAGGACTGTCAAGCTTTCTCAGTGAAAAGAGCAGAGCTGAATAGAAAATTTGACTTTCAAACACAAGAATCAAGAGAAGCATGAAAAGGTAATCAAGAAAAAGAACAAGAAAAAGAAATCGCAAGGGACTTACTAAAGTTAAACTGTTTTGTTTACATTCCTACCTGGAAAGATGATGTATATGATTCATTAGGCCTCAGTATTAGTGTAGCTGAAGGGAATATGCATATACATATGTATATGTAAGTATATATATATATATAAGTATATGTGTGTATGCATGTGTGTATGTACATATATATATATATACATATACATATATATATACACATAGAGAGAGGGCACAGGGTGAGTTGAAGATGAAGGGATGATATCTAAAAGAAATAAAATCAAATTAAGGGATGAGAGAGGAATATATTGAGAGAGGGAGAAAGGGAGAGATAGAATGGGGTAAATTATCTCGCATAAAAGTGGCAAGAAAAAGCAGATCTGTAGGAAGAGAAGAGAAGGCAGGTGAGGGGGAATGAGTGAATCTTGCTCTCATCAGATTTGGCCTGAGGAGGGAATACCATACACACTCAAATAGGTATCTACCCCACAGGAAAGAAGGAGGAAGAAGATCAAAAAGAGAGGAAGATAGAAGGGAGGGCAGGTGGGGGAGGAGGTAATCAAAAACAAACACTTTCGAAAAGGGACAGCATCAAGGGAGAAAATTGGATAAAGGGGGATAGGTTAGGAAGGAGCAAAATATAGTGAATCTTTCACAACATGAGTATTATGAAAGGGTTATACATAATGATACACATGTGGCCTATGTTGAAGTGCTTGACTTCTTAGGGAGGGTGGGTGGGAAGGGAAGAGGGGACATTTTGGAACTCAAAGTTTTAAAAACAGATGTTCAAAAACAAAAAAAAAGTTTTTGCGTGCAACTAAAAAATAAGATACATAGGCAATGGGGCATAGAAATTTATTTTGCCCTACAAGAAAGGAAGGGAAGAGGGGATGGGAAGGGAGTGGGGTGACAGAAGGGAGGGCTGACTGGGAAACAGGGCAATCAGAATATACGCCATCTTGGAGTTGGGGGGGAGGGTAGAAATGGTGAGAAAATTTGTAATTCAAACTCTTGTGAGAATCAATACTGAAAACTGAATATATATAAAATAAATTAAGTTAAAATGAAAAAAAGAAAGATTTAGGAATGGGTTTGTTGAGTATTGGACAAAGCAATCATGAAGTGCCACTAAGTCATTATAAATCAATTTTAGATTAAAAATAAAAAGAAAACATACTATCCATCTTTACAAAGATTGTTTCTCAAAGAATCATAGATATCATGTAACTCTCATATTACTTGATTCTCAGAGGAATAATATCTTCCATATCATCACAGCAGGATACTAGATTTAGGGCTTAAAGAGAATTTAGAGATCACCTTGTCCACCTGCCTCATTTTTACATCTGACAAACAGAAGACTAGAATGATTAAGCAATTTATTCAAGGATTAATGGTAAGAACCAGAATTTAAACTCAGCTCACTAGCTATAAATTCATTCTTCAAATATTGGTACCTATGGTGACTTCCTATCTCTGTCTTTTTTCCTAGTATAGGTGGTAAACAATGATTCCAACATTTGTCTAACTTTTTTTAATGTTCTTTTACTGCCATTTTCCAAATTTAGTAAACAAACTTCTTCATTTTGTTTCCCCTTATGAATATATTCCTAATATTGAGCTAGAGTGATGGCATCTGTGTTTGATATTCGTTTATATTGTGATTTGATCAACTTGTTTGACTTTCTATAAGTCAATATTTCTCTCGATGGCAAGGAGTTCTAAACAATACTGCCCCCCCACACACACAATTAGGTTAAGAACTAAGAAGAGAATAAACATTAGAGGTTACTTAAATACCCTTATGGTGAATTTGAAAAATCTTAGGACCATAAAGTTTAAATTATGTTGTAATCTACAGCCATATTGCATGAGATAGTTCTTCTAATACTTGAGGGGGAGGTATTAGTTTGTCCCTTGATTCAACTCTTCTTACTTCATTCATTCAAAGAAAGACAGCTGTGAGTGGGATAATATTCCAATTAATAGGGACTGAATTCATTAAAAGCGCAATCGGTTATGTGTCCAGTAGAGGGCAATCAAAGACTGACAATACTTTGATATGATTTATTCCCTGAACAGGTTGTCAGCTATCAAGTGAGTTCTTCAAGATGGCTGTATTAATTTCTATTTCTTATGTGGGAAGATTTCTTTTAAACTCGCTGATGGACATCCAATTTAGGCTATATGATCAAATCAACAACTGATAAAGTATTAAAACTATTATCTGTATGTGACACATAGCCTCCAACTCTTGCTAGTCACTTTTCAGAATGCTCGAAGATTGAGCCATTTAGTGTACTATAAACACTTCATTTTTTTGTTTGGTTGGCGGTTGTGGGGAGGCAATCAGGCGTACGTGACTTTCCCAGGGTCACACAGCTAGTACATGTCTGAGTGTAGATTTGAATACAGGTCCTCTTGATTCCCGGGCCATTGAACTATCTACTCTACTCCCTGGATGCC
This sequence comes from Trichosurus vulpecula, assembly GCF_011100635.1. Classification (NCBI taxonomy): domain Eukaryota; kingdom Metazoa; phylum Chordata; class Mammalia; order Diprotodontia; family Phalangeridae; genus Trichosurus; species Trichosurus vulpecula. The sequence continues at coordinate 86,645,805 of NC_050574.1, read as the reverse complement.
TCTGAACACCTCATTTTAATTAAAAAAAAATTACATAGATGCACTTTTCATTCCTGGATGAAGATTTTTTAAATAAGTTTATTAGAAAAACACACATATATGTATACATGTGTATGTTTATATACATATGTATAATATATGTGAGTGTACATAATTTGAGAAATGGAACAAAACCATAAGATAATTATATGCCTCTATTTGAATAAAGTACCCAATTTTTTTAAAAGTAGGAAAATTACTAACATAACTCCTGTCTTAACGCCTTTACTTTGTTTAATCTAGTACGTAGTCTCATATGTATGCTTTCTCTGATAACTTGTTGTGCTACTGATTTGTTTTCTATTCTCTATACAGGTCCATTGTGGAACTGTTATTTTATGGAAAAAAGGTCAAGCCTTGAATATAGTCATTGTATTCCTCTTTTACTCCTAAAATAACAATGCCATCAAAAGTTAAATTGACAAGTTGAGAAATTGACAAATGTTGGAATCATTTTATACCATCTATGCTAGAAAAAAAGGGAAGAGATGTGAATTACACATAGGTACCAATATTTGGAGACTGGATTTATAGTTAGTGAACTGAGTTTAAATTCTGGTTTTTCGCATTTATTCTTTTTATTTATTTATTTATTTTTAATTTTTAGTTTACCACACTCAGTTTCACAAGTTTTTTGTGTTACAAGTTTTCTCCCCCTCCCTCTCTTCCCCCTGCCCCCATAAGACAGCATGTAATCTGATACAGGTTCTACATATACATTCACCTTAAACTTATTTTCACAAAAATGAAGTTGTAAAGAAGAATTATAGTGAATGGAATGAACCTCGAGAAAGAAGAAACAAAACAAAAACAAAAACAACAAAAAAAAGAAAGACAGAGCCAACAGTTCAGTCTGCATTCAGACTCCATAATTCTTTCTCTGGATGTGTACAGTATTTTCCATCATGAGTCTTTTAGAGTTGTTCTGGAGCCCTCCATTGCTGAGAAGAGCCAAATCTACCAGAGTTAGTTCTCACAGATAAAATGTGTCTGTGGTTGTGTACAATGTTCTCCTGGTTCTACTCCCCTCACTCAGCATCAATTCATATAAGTCTTTCCAGGTTATTATGAATTCTGTCTGCTCCTCAATTCTTATAGCACAATAATATTCCATTACATTCATACACCACAACCTGTTTAGCCATCCCCCAGTTGATGGACATCCCCTTGATTTCCATTTCTTTGCCACACCAAAAAGAGCGGCTATAAATATTTTCACACGTGTGGGTCTGTTTCACATTTCTATGATCTTTTTGGTATACAGTCTTAGAAGTGGTACTGGTGAGACAAAGGGTATGCACATTTTTATAGCCCTTTGGGCATAGTTCCAAATTGCTCTCTAGAATGGTTGGGTCAGATCACAACTCCAACAACAATGGAACAATGTTCCAATTTTCCCACATCCTCTCCAGCATTTAGCAATTTCTTGTTTTGTCATGTAAGCCAACCTGACAGGAGAGATGTGGTACTTGAGAGTTTTTTTTTTTGATTTTCATTTCTCTAATCAATAGTGATTTAGAGCATTTTTTCATATGACTATAGATATCTTTAATTTCTTCCTCTGAAAACTTCCTGTTCATATTGTTTGACCATTTATCAAATGGGGAGTGACTTATATTCTGAAAACTTGTCTCAGTTTCCTGTGTATTTTACAGATGGGGCCTTTGTTGGAGACATTAGCTATAAAATTTCTTTCCCAATTTTCTGTTTCCCTCCTAATCTTGGTTGCATTGACTTTGTTTGTACAAAACTTTTTCAATTTAACATAATCAAAATTATCCATTTTGCATTTTGTAACACTATCTCTTGTTGGGTCATGAATTCTTCCCTTTTCCATAAATCTGACAGGTAGACTATTCCTTGTTCTCCCAAATTGTTTGTAGTATTAGCCTTTATATCTAAATCATGAACACATTTTGACTTTATTTTAGCATATGGTGTAAGGTTTTGTTCTTTGCCCAGTTTCTGCCATACTATTTTCCAGTTTTCCCAGAAGATTTTGTGAAATAGTTCTTATCCCAGAAGCTGGACTCTTTGACTTTATCAAAGAGTAGATTGCTATAGTCATTGATTACTGTGTCTTGTGTAGCTAACCTATTCCACTGATCCACCACTATATTTCTTAGCCAGTATGAAGTAGTTTTGATGATTGCTGCTTTATGATACAGTTTAATATCTGGTATGGCTAGGCTATCTTCCCTGGAATTTCTTTTCATTAATTCCCTTGATATTCTGGACCTTTTGTTCTTCCAGACAATTTTGTTATTATTTTATCCAGCTCTGTAAAATAATTTTGGTAGTTTGATTGGTATGGCACTAAATAAGTAAGTTAATTTAGGTAGAATTGCCATTTTTATTATATTAGCTCTACCCAACCATGAGCAACCGATGTTTTCCATTTATTTATATCTGACTTTATTTGTGTGAAAAGTGACAAGTAGACTCCCAAATATTTCACAGTGTCTACAATAACTTTAAATGGAATTTCTCATTCTATCTCTTGCTGGGCTTTGTTAGTAATACACAAGAATGCCAAGGATTTATGTTGGGGTTTTTTTTGTATCCTGTAACTTTGCTAAAGTTATTTATTATTTCAAGTAGTTTTTTTTATTTGACTCTCTAGGATTCTCCAAGTATATCATCTGCAAAGGGTTATCACTCAGTTTCTTCTTATTCTAGGGTATTCTAATTAATTCAATTTCTTTTTCTTCTCTTATTGCTGAAGCTAACATTTCTAGTATCAAATTGAATAACAGGGGTGATAATGGACATTCTTGTTTCTCCCCCAATCTTATTTGAAATGAATTTTGCTTATCCCCATTACATATGATGCTTGCTGATGGTTTTACGTAGATGCAACTTATCATTTTAAGAAAGACTCCATTTATTCCTATGCTTTCTAGTATTCTTAATAGGATTGGGTGTTGTATTTTATCAAAACTTTTTTCTGCAACTATTGAGATAATCATTGTTTCAGCTGGTTTTGTTGCTGATATGATCAATTATGCTGATATTTTTCCTAATATTGAACCAGCTTTGCATTCCTGGAATAAATTCTACCTAGTCATAGCATATTATTCTTGTGATAAGTTGCTGCAATCTTTTTGCTAATATTTTATTTTAAATTTTTACATCTATATTCATTAGGGAAATTGGTCTATAATTTTCTTTCTCAGTTTTGACTTCTCCTAATGTGATACTAGCACCATATTTGTGTCATAAAAATAATTTGGTAGGAGTCCTTCCCCTACTTTTTCCAAATAGTCTATAAAGTATAGGAATTGATTTGTCTTTAAATGTTTGATAGAATTCACTTATAAATCCATGTGGCCCTAGATATTTCTTCCCAGGGAGTTCATTGATGGCTTGTTCAATTTCTTTTTCTCAGATGAGGTTATTTAAGTATTTTACTTCTTCTTCTGTTAATCTGGACAATTTACATTTTTGTAAATATTCATCTATTTCCCTAAGATTATCAAATTTATGGGCATGTAATGGTGCAAAATAATTGGTAATTATTGTTTTAATTTCCTCTTCATTGGAGGTGAATTCACCCTTTACATTTTTGATACTGGCAATTTGGTTTTCTTCTTTCTATTTTGTTAATCAAATTGACCAATGTTTATCAATTTTATTTTTTTAATAAAGCCTGCTCTTAGTTTTACTTATTAGTTCAATAGTTTTCTTGTTTTCAATTTTATTAATCTCTCCTTTGGTTTTCAGTATTTCTAATTTGGTATTTATTTCTATCTCTTGCTGGGAAAATGTTACACACACACACACACACACACACATACACACACACACTTAGTTTGTATAGACTGAAGTTCAGGGTTCTTGAGCACAGTATTAGGATGTACAGGAACCATTGTTCCAAATTATAAGAATTTGTTTTTCCTCAAAGAACTGGATCTAAGTGAAGTCTCATGTTCTATAGCTCTCATGAAAACATGCATTTAATGTGACATCCAAAAGTGATTAAAGAAGTCAAACTGAAGAATGTTGAAAAATTGTTCTTCTACATAACAACCATATCATCTTCCATTCAAAATCAAGGCAAAAAGAGTACATATAGTTGTTGGCTTTTCCCCCAACAATCAGGCAAAATTAATCCCCACACTGACCAAGTGCAAAGATGAACTTTTCATTCTGCATGTTTAGTCCACCAAATATGTTGAAAGATTAGTTGGTTTCTTTATCATCAATTCTCTGGAATCTTTGTTGATAATTGTGCCTTTAGAGTTCTTTGGTATGTCAAAGTTATTTTTGTTTATATCATTGTCACTACAAAAATAAATCTCCTGGTTTTGTTCAATTCACTCTGCATTAGTTCATACAAGTTTCCCTGGTTGAGAATATCCCCTTTACAGCACAATAGTATTCCATCAAAATCATAGCAACAATTTCTTCAGCCCTTCCCCAATTGATGGGCATCCCCTCAGTTTCCAATTCTTTGTCACCACAGGAATAGTCAGTATAAATACTATTGTACATATGGGTCTCTTTCATTTTACTTTGATTTATTTAGTGCACAGACCTTAGCAATATTGCTGTATTGAAGAATATACATAGTTTTATAGCCCATTGGGCATAGTTCTGAGTTGTTCTCTGGAATGGTTGGACCAGCTCACAGACCCAACAATGAATTAATGTCCCTATTTTTCCATATCTCCTTCACAATGTACCTTTTTACCTCTTAGACAAACTGATGGGTGTGAAATGGTACCTCAGAATTCCTTTAATTTGCATTTCTCTAATCATTAGTGATTTAAAACCTTTTTCATATGGCTATTGAAAGCTTTTGTTTCTTTTTATTAATTGCATATCTATGTCCTTTAACCATTTATCAATTAGGGAATAGCTCTTCTTTTTATAAAATTTACTCCATTCCCTATGTATTTTAAAAATGAGACTTTTATCAGAGAAACTGTCTTTAAAACTTTTTTCCTCATTTTTCTACTTTCTATATAATTTTGACTGTATTGGTTTTATTTGTCAAAAACCGTTTTAATTTATTAGAATCAGAAGTGTCCATTTTACTTAACATGAAACTCTCTATCTCTTTTTTGCTTATGATTTTTTGCTTTATCCAAACATCTGAAAGGTATTTTTCTCTCCTTTCCTTGTTTCTTTAGGATAACACTTTATCTCTAAGTCATATACCCATTTTGACCTCATCTTGGTAGATGGTGTGACATGTTGATCCTTTGCCTCATTTCTTCCAGACTACTTTTTAGTTGTCTGAAGAGATTTTGGCATACAGTGTTTTTGCCCCAATAACTGGGATATTTGGGTTTATCAAACACTAGGTTACAGTGCTCATTTGCTACTCTATGAACTAGCTATTCTGCTTTTTATCCAGTACTACATTGTTTTGATGATTAATGTTTTGTAATATAGTTTGACAATGGGTACTGCTAGACCCCCTGTCTTCCCATTTAAAAAATAATTCAATTGATATTCTTGATCTTTTGTTCCTCCAGATGAATTTTTTACTTCTTCACCTCAATAAAGTCATTTCTTGGTAATTAAATTAGTATGTGACAGAACAAGCAAATTAATCTATGCAGTATTATCATTTTTATGATATTGGTTGAGCCTATCTATCAGCTATTAATATTTCTCCAATTGTTTAGGTCTGTGTTTATTTGTGTGAAAAGCATTTTGTAATTCCACTCACATGCTTCTGTATGTGTGTGTGTGTCTCAGTGGATTTTTGAGAGAATTTTTTTCAATTATTGATCTTGATATGCCACATTAGTAAATGCCTTTGTTTAAAAAAAAAAGACCTTTAATCTACTGGCTAATTGGTAACGGAAATGACCCAAGTATAGGCCCAAGAACTATAATGTTAGACATGTAGCCACCCAGAAAATTATGCTTAGAACTCTATGTCACAGTCAACTTTTTAGGGACTCACACTTTTAGTGTTGGTGTGATTTAGTGGAATAAACTAGAGAAGATATAGAACTCTTTTCCTTTAAAGCAACAACTACTGCATTCTCATGAATTGTCTTTTTCTCATAAACTGGTAAATCTAAATGATACTCAGTTCCTTAAAATCCAGCCACCTGAAACAGTTTTTTGTAATAAATGTAACTAATATTTAGAATAAAATTAAATTAATTAATGGAAATTGTACTCAGAATAACCTTTATTTTGAAATCCAATAAAGCAGATATGATCATTTTAAGAAAGAGCTACATTATATCTAATGGATTTTAATGTTTCTAAAGTAACACATAACATTGTAATGTCTAATTGCATTTTCTCAGAACTCATCCCTCTTCATTTCTCTGTAGTTTGGGATTGTTCACATCTGTTCCATTATAGACATTCTCTCTTCTCTGAGGTTTTATGATTCTGAACTCTCCTAGTCACCCTCCTACCTGTCTTCTGACCATTACTTTTCAATCTCTGTAACTCACATATACCCCACCCTATTTTTGTCTGGAGAAAGGAAAATCACAGGAACCTAAAACCATGGATTTACAGATAGGAGAGAAATTAGAAGTCATCAGGTCTAATTCCCTCATTTTATGGTTGTGGAAACTGAATCCTAGTGAAGTAATTTGCCTAACTTATGTAAGACTAATGACTTACATAATGTCATTAAAGCGTTATTTGTCAAAACTGCATTTTGCATCCGTATTCCCTAATGCCATATCCGCTTTTCTTTCCACTGTACTATAATAGTTAGTCTGGGTAGTACACTATTCTCTTTGCTTGCTTGGTAATATTATCATCTCTCATGGGTTTAATTATTATACCTAATCAGATGTCTCCCAATTCTACATATTCAATAGTCATGTTTCTCCCAATCTCTAATGGAGGATATTAGAACTCTAATCAATGCCATAAATAATCATGACTTCAGTGAACTCTTTTGTGAACCATGCCTGCCCTTCACCTCCCCAAAGACATGGCAAACTACAAGGGAGGTATAAGATATTTTTGTTGTCAGGCATGGTAACCATGTCGACTTGTGTTGTATAGGTGTATTTCTTTGTAGAGGTCATGGTTTCAACTGGGGAGTTATGAATTGGGAAGTGACAGAGATGAAATTAAAGAAACATCAATAATATATTTATTATATAAGACAATTGAGTCCATAATAAAGGTGTTATTTAAATGAGAAATGGGTAAATTTCTTCAACATATTAATTTATAGACCTTTCCAAGAGTATTTCTGAACCTGTATTATCTTTTATTCTATAAATAAGCCTTAGAAAATACAATTTAGTACCTACATTAGAGGGCAGCTAGATGGTGCAGTGAATAGAGCACTGGGCCTGGAGTCAAGAAGACCTGAATTCTAATCTACCCTGAGACACTTCCTACCTGTGTGACCCGGGGCCACTCACTTAATGCTGTTTGCCTCAGTTTCCTCACCTGTAAATTTAGGTGGTGAAGGAAATGGCAAACCACTCCATTATCTTTACCAAGGAAACCCCTAATGGGGTCACAAAGAATCAGATACAGCCAAAACAAAACAACTGAACAACAACAACAACATAGCCTGGAGATGGTGGAAAAGGGGCAGATTGGAAACAAGTAAATGAGAGCTGAAAATGAACAAAGGGAAATGTCAAAAGGGGGATCAGGTTATTAGAGTTTGGTAGTGACTCATTTCTGAACCTGACAAATCAAACAGACCTCAAGACTAGAAAGACCTAGGATTCTCAGTGTCTCAAGTTGCAGTTGAGTAACTAGGTGAGTTTGGAAGTCAATGATGCATGAAAGCCCTATGGGCTGAAACTAAAATCACTGAAATGGGGTCTAAGAAGAAGACTTGGCCTCTGGGGTACTATGAATGAGTCAGTGAAATTTAAGGTCCACAATCATTTCTCAGGTCATTTGTTCAAGTCCCTCTCTAGGTAGAGTCTCTACCCTTTTTGAGCTTCTGAGCTGATGGGGAAGAAAATTTGAGAGAAATTTGATTTGGGTGTGACCTTTCGCATATAATTCATCTGAGGGGAGAGAGAATAGACCAATGAATTATTTGTCTTAATACAGAGGAAAAAGAAATGTAAACCATCATAACTGGTACACTATATAAATGATATGTACTTAAGTGCTAAAAGACAAGCTAGATGCCAACAAAGAGCTAACCCCAGTAGCCTCTTGATTCTATCCCCCTTTATATCACATTTCATTGAATATTAAAATCATTATCCTTGAACGCATTTTAATGTTTTCATGTTATGTTCATTTTATATTATGTTAATTTTAACATTTAATAATGATTTCACTTAAACATACATAGAAATCCTATGATACACCAGTAATGTAAAACCTAATGCCCTTATCTCAGTAAATTCTGAAATATGTTGAAAGACAAACAAACAAACAAAAAACCTTAAACTGAATTTTTTAAAGAGTGGCTTGAATACAACTCGGACTTTCCATTCTTTTTAGCCTGGTCACATTAGAAGACAATTTCTCTTCCAATTATATAAGTGCCACTTGAACAGGATATAAATGTAATGCCCACAGTATAACCACAGAACTTTAAACCACACTATAGTAGAGATTTCAAAGTATTTGTTAAAAAGTTTGTTATATCAAAGATTATTTTTCCTTTTATTTAGAGGAATAATCCTGAGAATGAGCCCACATATTTTTGCTCTCACTACTAATACTTTTAAAATGAACATGGATTCTAAGACTATCTTGGGGACCTGCTTTTAAAAAAAAATCTTTAGACTCATCCATATTGAAATCAAATCTCACCACCAAAATGACATTACACCTGCCATTTTAATGTGTCATTGTTCCAACCTCACACTGGAGTCTACTTTGTAAGGAGTGATTTGATCACCACCTTGTGGAGTTGGGCTGTTTTCACACTGTATATGATGGGGTTGAGCACAGGTGGAAGCATTAGATGTTGGCCATCATTGTATGTACAATATTGGGAGTCAACTGTCCATAGTGGTACACCAGTGTCTGAACATGACAATTTAATCACATCAGGGTGGTAACAATAGGAATGAGAAAGACCATTAGGACCACAGAAGGACAGTTTCTTAAATAACAAAACCAAGGGCAGCATTAGAACTACCATACAGATGACCATTGCCATACCTAATTGTGTGATCCTGGCATTAGTGAGGATGGTGGTATATCTCAAAGGGTTGCAGATGACCACAAAATGATCAAAGGCCATTGCCACCAGGACCCCAGAATCCATGAAAGTAAACCCGTGAAGGAAGAACATTTGAACAACACAACCATCTGAGCTGATCTCTCTGTCATCAAACCAAAGGACACTCAGTGTTGTTGACATTGTGGTAATGGTCAAGCCCAAGTCACTAGCTGACAGCATGGAAAAGAAGTAGTACATGGGCTCATGGAGACTCTGCTCTTTCATAATGACAGACATGATCATGCTGTTTCCCAAAAGTGCAATGGCAGAGAGACAGCAAAAAGGAATAGAAATCTAGGCATAGGCCTTCTCCAGTCCTGGGATGCCTGTTAGCTGGAAGGTTGAAAATGGAGATGTCAAATTGTTGGAAATTTCCATCATGGCTTATGGAGTAGCAGATAAAACACTAGTTGAATGACAGAATGACAATTAAAGGAAACATTTTGCACCAGCATGCCTTCTAGGGGCAGTGTTTCTAGCAGCAATGATGATTTACTCTCCATGTTCTCCTTCTAGTATCCCTATGAAAAGAGGAAAAAAAAATCATTATTTTAATCATCATATCAAAGGAATAGCAGTAACATTCACATAATGCTCTATAGATATTATATCATTTTATTATCATAATAAACATGGGATGCCCTATAGTTATAGAAACAGGTAAAATTATCTAGTTTGGGGGAGAGGAGTGATGATAAAATGAATGGTCAAAACCACCAAGCCTCCCCCAAACATATACATCAATGATAGAAAATATACCAAACCCAGTTCTGAGGAGGAAAGCCAATTAAAAGTCACAGTGAGACTTTTTTTCAGCCCAGGGCAACTTAGGAAAAAAGAAAAAAATGAGTTTGCAGACACTGAGGTTGAGGCTGGTTAGGAGTGCACAGTGTGGCATGAGCGGCAGTGGTGTTGGTGGCAGCACCAACTTTCCCAGTGGCAGTAGTGGTGGGGAGCAGCTCAGTGCTCAGGGATGGAAAAAATGCTGAATGCTAAAGCAGAAGGAGATCCTACAGGATCCCTTTGCTACCACTGTACGCAGAATCAGGTACCATTTGGCAGCTCTGATACCAAGTATTCCTTTTTTCCTCGAAGTTACAGGGAAGAGAAGGCAGATTGGGTCTCAAAGGACCAAAATCACTACTTGTGTAAGGTCCAAAGCACAGAACAGAAAGGAAAGGAAAAGACTTCTTTTAGGATCATACTGTACTGGAAATACTGAAAACTTGTAAACTGATATGGAAACAATAGAAGGACAAAAAGGACAGATGAACACAATCATCTTTCCCCCCACACTCTAACATGAAGTCCAAATTCAAGAATTAGGTTGGTAAAATGAGTAAACAACAGAAAAAAACTTGACCACAACATAGTAGTCTATGTTGAAAGGGAAACTCCAGACCAAAACTTAGAAGAAGACAATGATGTGAAAAAAAATACTAGCAAAGTCTCAAAGAAAAATGCAGATTGGATACAACCCCAAAGACTTCCTATAAGAGCTAAGGAAAAAGTTACCCCCCCCCCAAAAATGCAAAAGATTATTTTAAAATCAATTAATAATTGCACAAGAAAAAAATAGGAAAGGAAATGAGAGCTATGCAAGAACAGTATGAAAAGAGAATTAACAGCTTGGAGAGGAAAGTCACAAAAATACTGAGAGAAATAATTCTTTAAAAATCAGAAATGACCAAGTGGTATAAGAGGTACAAATCTCACTGAAGAAGATAGCTCCTTAAAATTAGAAGTGGATGAATAGAAATCAATGATTCCATGAGACATCAACAAACGATAAAACAGAGGTAAAAGAATGAAAAAAAAATAGAAGAATATGTGAAATATCTCATCAGAAAAACAACCAACCTAAAAAATAGTTCTAGGAGATAAAGCTTATGAATCATTGGTCTACTTAAATAACATAAACAAAAATAGTTTTGACATAATATTTCAAGAAAACATAATGTAAAACTGTCCAGATATCTTAAAACCAGAGGGCAAAATAGAAATTGAAATAATCCACTAGTCACTTTTTTAAAGAAATCCCAAAATGAAAAGTCCTAGGAATATCATTGCCAAAATCCAGAGCCCTCAGTCAAGGAGAAAATGTTGTAAACATCAAGAAAGAAATAATTCAAATGTCAAGAAGCCAAAGTCAGTATCACACCAGATTTATCAGCTTCAATATTGAAGAAGTGGAGGGCTTGGAATATGGTTTTCAGAAAGGCAAAGTAGATAGGATTGTTATGCCCTGTGCCCCCCCTCCAGTTTCTCCATTTTGCCCCAGCTCACCCCACTGTTTGTGTCACCTTCTCCATGGAAATAATCCTGCCTCAGCTTGTCCCACTGTTTGTGTCCCCATCTCCACAGAAATCTAATTGTGTTCTTTCCCTTTAAATACTCTTTCTCTCCCTTTGCTCAGGGCTGTTCAATTTGAGTAATTACTCCAAACAGTCACACGCTTCAATAAATCCATATCTAAATTTATATCCGGGTCTCGCTCGCTTTTTTTTGGCGCAACATTTCTGGAGGCCCCAGAGAGATCTGGGGGTGGGTGGTCTGTGGCACCTCCTGAGACCTGGGCCTGGTAGGGTCTCATCCTCGGGTAGTGGGTGTCTCCTCCTCCCGATCTCTAAGGGGAGCTGGCCTCTGAGACATTAATAATTGGCTTTTAGGCCAGACATTTCAGAGACCCTGGAGCTCGAGAACCAACCCATCCCCGATGCCGACCTACCCTCTATTCAGACTTTTGTGGATCAAAAAAAAAAACCTCTAGGGGAATCCAACTCTGAGACATTCCAGAGCCTCAGAGGGTAAGTTGAGTCAGGTTTCTGTTTTCTGGTTTCTGGTGGGAATTTCCTTCTGGTTCTGGTGGAGATTCGGGCCAAACGCAGCTTTAGCGGTCAGTATGGCTGGGAGACAGACCTAATTAGTCTGACAGGCCCTCCTTCTGAAGCACCATCTCCTAGGCATGCGCTAAGACATTAGGCCTCTGCCTGTTCTGGTTTCTGGTATCTGTCTCTCTGTTTTGTGTTTTGTGTTTTTTTTGTCTGTCCTTCTGTGCCTGTATGTGTGTGTGTCCGTAAGTGAGAGTAGCCTGTCAGCTGCTGCAGCAGCCGTGGGCAGTAAACTCCCCCCTTACCCCTCCCTATCACACTGGCATTCCTGAGGAGGGAGCAGAGAAGGCTATGTGTCCGTAGTCTGGTTAAAGTGTGGGCGGAGCCAAGATAGCTGCATGAAGGCGGCGTTTTACCGGAGCTCTCTCACAAGGTCTGTCAGATTCCCAATAAAAAAGTGAATTTGAGCAGATTTGAGAGAGTTAGAAACTGTGAGCAGTCTGCGTGGGGCAAATTTCTGAGCTGGGAGAGTCTGAAAGGCCGGAGGCATGAACCTGTAGGCTCGGAGAGTGCTCGGTGTGGAGCTGCACCACACCAAAGCGGAAGCAGCCAGCCAGGAAATCCACGTGGGAGAAAGGCTAGGAGAAAGCTGGGTGCCCGAAACCAGCGGAGATCCCCAGGGCTCCCAACACAGGATGGCAGTCTGTGGAATGGACGAGAGGCAGCACAATGTCACCGGCTGGGAAACACCAACTCCTGACGCTTACAGCCCCGAAACATGGCTTCTTGAACTTCCAGGAGACATAATGGCCAGGTAAACAGCTCTAATCCCTCTTCTCCCCACCCAGAGAATTCCTCGGGGGGAAAAAACACTGGAACTGAGCAGAAAGTAGTGGGGCTTCAGTGGTCAAATAGTAGAAGTTCATCAGTCCCAGAGGGGCAGAGTCAGCAGGGGTCAATGCCAGGAGCCCAGACGTAATCTTGCTCCCACAGGGGAAGTGCTAGACATCAGCTCAAACAACAAACAGCTGAGACCATTACTGAAAAGCAAGTGCTGGAGAGCACCCGTAGGGAGTGAGATGTCAGGGAGCCAGACCCCTCCCCCACACCTCAGGAAACTGAAGGCTATAATTCTAGACTCACAACCCCCCAGAATAAGAAAGCTGGGACAGACAGCCCTGAGCCCCAAAGGCAGAAATTTGTTGTAATGCTAGGAAAAGGCAAAACAACAAACATGAAGAAGAATACAAAAAAACCGAGGACAATAGATTCTTTTTATGGAGACAGGCAGGATCAAAATACCAATATGGAAGAGAACAGCAATGACACTTTTGCCAGAGGGCAAAATAATCATTGAAAGAATTCACCGATCACCCCCTGAAAGAGATCCCAAACTGAAAACACCAAGAAATGTTATTGCCAAATTTCAGAACTATAAACTCAAGGAGAAAATACTGCAAGCAGCCAAAGAGAAGCAACTCAAATATCGTGGAACTACAGTCAGGATCACACAGGATCTCTCAGCTTCCACATTAAAAGACCGGAGAAATTGGAATATGTTATTCCGAAGGGCAAAGGAGCTGGGACTACAACCAAGGATCAACTACCCAGCAAAATTAAGCATAATTTATCAGGCAAGGTGATGGACATTCAATGAAATAAGGGAAATCCAGACCTTCCTGATGAAAAGGCCAGAACTCAATGGAAAATTTGATCTCCAAATACAAAACTCAAGAGAGACATAAAAAGGTAACCAGGGGGAAAACCCCACAAACCTTATTAACCAATAAGGGCGGGATGTTTACATCTTTATGAGGGATTATATCATCTTATGTATGTTTTATATATAGATACATATATAAGTCAGTCTTCAGAATGGTACAACTATTATGACAATTGAAAGGGATATACATAGGTTGTGAATGCCTGTATAAATTAACTGATGGAAAGATATAAAATATAAGTAAGATATATAAAGGGAGGGCTATGAGAGAAGCAATAAGGAGGTAGTAGAAAAGGGTAAATTACACCAAATGAAGTGGCACAAAAACATATTATAGTAGAGGGAAAGAAGGGAGGGAGAAGAGCAGTATTTGAGCTTTACTGTCATCTGATCTAGCTCAAGAAAGGAATAACATACCCTGATAAGTTTAGAAATGTAACTTGTCTTACGGGAAGTAGGAGGGGAAGGGGGGAAAAAGGGAGGGGGGTGGTCAGAAGGGAGAGGAGAAGTAGCAAGTGGGAAATGGTAAGATAAGGGAGGGGAATAAAGAGAGAGGGTAAACTGAGGAAGGTGGTGGTCAAAAGCAAAACTTTGTTGAGGAGGAGAAGGGGAAAGGGATAAATAAAAGCATAAACAGGGGGAATTAGGATGGAGAAAAAGACACAGGTAGAAATCATAACTCTGAACATGCAGGGGATGAACATTCTCATAAAACAGAAGCAGATAGCAAAATGGATTAAAAACCATAATCCTACAATATGCTGTTTACAAGAAACACATTTGAAACAGGGGGATACACACAGGGTAAGGGTAAAAGGCTGGAGTAAAATATATTGGGCCTCAGCTAAAGTAAAAAAAAGCAGGTGTAGCAATCCTAATCTCAGACAAAGCAAAAGTAAAAATTGATTTAATTAAAAGAGATAAGGAAGGACATTATATCCTGCTAAAAGGCACCATAAACAATGAAGCAGTATCATTGCTTAACATATATGCACCAAGTGGTAAGGCATACAAATTCTTAGAGGAGAGGTCAAGGGACTTACAGGAAGAAACAGACAGCAAAACTATAATATTGGGAGACCTCAACCTCCCCCGTTCTGAACTTGATAAATCTAACCTCAAAATAAATAAGAAAAAAATTAAGGAGGTAAACATAATTTTAGAAAAGGCACATATGATAGACCTCTGGAGAAAACTGAATGGGGATAAAAAGGAATATACTTTCTTCTCAAAAGTACATGGCACAAACTCAAAAGTTGACCATCTACTAGGGCATAAAAACCTCACAATCCCGTGCAGAAAAGCAGAAGTAGTCGAAGCATCCTTTTCAGATCATGATGCAATAAGAATCATTTTTAATAAAGAACCATGGAAAAATAAGCTAAAAACTAATTGGAAACTAAATAATTTAATTCTAAAGAATGAGTGGGCCAAAGAACAAATCAGAGAAACAATTAATAACTTCATTCAAGAGAATGACAATAATGAAACAACATACCAAAACTTATGGGATGCAGCAAAAGCAGTTCTTAGGGGAAGTTTTATATCCCTAAATGCCTACATGAATAAAATAGGGAAAAAGGAGATAAATGATCTGGGCATACAGCTGAAAAAGCTAGAAAAAGAGCAAATTGTAAACCCCAATTAAATACCAAATTAGAAACACTGAAAATCAAAGGAGAGATTAATAAAATTGAAACCAAGAAAACTATTGAATTAATAAATAAAACAAAGAACTGGTTTTATGAAAAATAAAACAACAAAATTGATAAACCTTTGGCCAATTTGATTAAAAAAAAAGAAAGAAGAAAATCAAATTACCAGTATCAAAAATGAAAAGGGTGAGGTCACCTCTAATGAAGAGGAAATCAAAATAATAATTAGGAATTATTTTGCCCAACTGTATGCCCATAAATTTGACAACCTTAGAGATATGGAGGAATATCTACAAAAACATAAACTGCCCAGGTTAACAGAAAAGGAAGTGAAATTTCTTAATAACTCCATCTCAGAAAAAGAAATTGAGCATGCCATCAATGAACTCCCTAGGAAAAAATCTCCAGGGCCAGATGGTTTTACATGTGAATTCTATCAAACATTTAAAGAACAACTAATTCCAATACTTTGTAGACTATTTGGGAAAATAGGTGAAGGAGTCCTACCAAATTCTTTTTATGACACAAATATGGTACTAATACCCAAACTAGGTAGAGTCAAGACAGAGAAAGAAAATTATAGACCAATTTCTCTAATGAATATTGATGCAAAAATTTTAAATAAAATATTAGCAAAAAGACTGCAGCAACTCATCACGAGAATAATACACTATGACCAGGTAGGATTTATTCCAGGAATGCAAGGCTGGTTCAATATTAGGAAAACTATTAGAATAATTGACCATATCAACAACAAAACTAGCAGAAACCATATGATCATCTCAATAGATGCAGAAACCCAGGAGAACTGGGTCACTCTACTCCCTCTGACTTTGCTCTGTAGCCGATGCACTCCTAATAAACTCGGTTTGATCCCTCTGAAATTCTTTTTGGGCAGTCCCCTCCTATTAATGCTTCCCTCATTAAGTTCCTACAGGGTCTGCAACATACCCAGTCTCAGCTTTATAAATCTGTCCAGGAAGCCCCACCTACTCCAACTTCTGACCACCTCCACTGCTTCCAGCCTGGGGACTCTGTCCTAGTCCGAAAACATACAGCCTCTGGTCTTCAGCCTAAGTGGAAGGACCCTTACCCTGTCAACCTTACCACCCCATCTGCATTCAAGGTTAACTCCATTCCTGTCTGGCCCCACCACAGCCCTGTGAAAGCAGCTACATCTGCAAAATGGAAGGCAGAGCCCCTCGACGACCCCCTAAAGCTAAGACTGTTCTGATCTCCTTCTTGATCTTCCTATTAACCCCTTCCCTTCCTATTAACCCCTTCCATGGTCCCTGGCAATCCCCATGACCCCAAGCTAA
Source organism: Trichosurus vulpecula (assembly GCF_011100635.1). NCBI lineage: Eukaryota > Metazoa > Chordata > Mammalia > Diprotodontia > Phalangeridae > Trichosurus > Trichosurus vulpecula. Next base: position 86,629,090 of record NC_050574.1, on the reverse strand, counting down.
ACTCTACTTGGGTAATCACTACAGGGAAAAAACAGTCATGGACTTTCCAAAGTCACGAAGACATACATTTCCCCCTCAACACCCTTTTTTCCCCAGCGGAGTCCATTTGAGGCCCCACCAGCAGACACAGGCTACCTGCTGTGTTCTACTTCAGGATGCCCAACAACATGTACCTGCCTTTGTGTCACAGCCTACAACCTCCCCTCAACTGACCTTAGTGACTCCCTGTGCATCCCAGCAGGCAGCGCTGGGGGCTCAGACCCATTATTCCATATCCATACCATCAGGTCTGACCCCTGGCACCCCAAACTCGACCTTATTGCTCTAAATCCTTTCGACCCTGCCTGGAGAGGCCCAGTCTCTCGGGTACTGACTCATTATTATCCTTTGGGTTTCCGAATGTGGAAGAGACCATGACCCTGACTATGACCAAGAATCCTTTACCAGGTTCCCATCCCATTGGCCCAATAGGGGACCTGGCCATCCCTGCCCCATTAGGGCACCTATCCATCCCTGCCCCAACACCTATCACTCAGGAACCCCACACCTATCAGGTTTCCTTGCTTGCCCTTTTATCAGCTGTTCATAAGACACTTAACAGCTCTAACCATATACTGGGCAAAAATTGTTGGATCTGTGTTAAGCCCCAACCTCCTTACTATGTAGTGGTGGCACTAAATGCCTCCATCACCCCTACCTCCAATATGGAGAACTGTGAGTGGAACCAACCACGGCTCACCCTTGGGGATATACAAGGAACAGGCCTTTGCCTTACATCATCTAACACCACTTTATCCAGTTCTTAGTATGGCTCCATTTGTAAACAAACTCAGGAGATTCAGGCCTCCAGCTCAGACTATTTCCCAGCCCCTCCAGGAACCTGGTGGTCATGTCACGATGGCCTTACCCATTGTGTCTCTGCTACTGTGTTCCTCAGACACCAACAACACCCGGAGGGCCCCTTGTGCATCTTGGTGGCCATAATTCCCCAGGTTTCCCTCCTCCCGGGTGAGGAAGGCTGGCACTATTTTTTGCCTGAAGGGCAAAGGTGAGCAATACCACTCCTCATCCCCATCTTAGTGGGCCTGGTGCTTGTGGGCTCTGCCGCCACTGGGACAGCAGCCCTAGTCAAAGGGGATCTCAACTATATGGCCTTAAGTGCACAGGTAAACACTGATGTCTCCCACATAGAGCAGTCCATCTCAGTCCTAGAAAAACAAGTGGACTCATTGGCGGAGGTGGCCCTCCAGAACCGCAGAGGCCTTGACCTTCTTTTTCTCAAGCAGGGTGGCCTATGTGTGGCCCTGGGAGAGGCTTATTGTTTCTACGCTAACAACTCTGGGGTGGTGTGGAAAAGTCTGATGTTGGTATGCCAAAATATTGCCAATAGACAAAAGGAGCTGGAAAACTCTGAGAACTGGTACCGGTCCCTGTTCAGTAGATCCCCTTGGCTCACTACCCTGGTGACAACCCTGGCTGGCCCCCTCCTCCTCTTCATTATAGCTCTGGTTGTGGGCCCCTGCCTTATTAATCGTTTTCTGCAATTTGTTAAATCCTGCATAAACTCTGTTAAACTGCTATTGATTAAGGATCTCCATTACCGATTTGCAAATCCCAGTCCCCCTGATTCTTGTGACAGATCCCCTGAGAATGTGTCAAAGAATTGACACACTTAAAAAAAGAAGTGGGGAATGTTATGCCCTGGCCCCCCCTCTCCAGTTTCTCCATCTTGCCCCAGCTCACCCCACTGTTTGTGTCCCCATCTCCACAGAAATGATCCTGCCTCAGCTTGTCCCACTGTTTGTGTCCCCTTCTCCACAGAAATAATCCTGCCTCAGCTTGTCCCACTGTTTGTGTCCTCATCTCCATGGAAATCTAATTGTGTTCTTTCCCTTTAAATACTCTTTCTCTCCCTTTGCTCAGGGCTGTTCGGTTTGAGTAATTACTCCAAACAGTCACGTGCTTCAATAAATCCACATCTAAATTTATATCTGGGTCTCGCTCACTTTTTTTTTGGCACAACAGGATTACAAGCAATAATAACCTATCCAGCAAATACATATATAGTATGTATGTAGATATATATGTATATATATGTGTGTGTGTATTATATATATAATATGTATGTATGTATGTATATATATATATATATATATATATATATATATATATATATATATATATAATACTTCTGAGGAGGAGAATGAAAGAGAGGAATTTCAAGCATTCCTGGTGAAAAGATCAGTGCCAAACAGAAAATTTAATGTTCAAACACAAGACTCTAGACAAGCATGAAAAAGTAAGCATGAGCAAGAAATCATAAGGGACTAAAATATTAAGCTATTTAATTTCCTTTATGGGAAGATGATACATATGATCCTAAGGACACATGATGAAATATGCTATCCACACCCAGAGTAAGAGTTCATGAATTCTGAATGCTTATCAAAGCATATTATTTTTAATTTTATTTTTTCGTGAATTTTTGTCTCTACTTTCACATGACCAATATGGAAATGTGTATTACATGACTATATATAGATAACACATCAAATTGCTTACCATCTTAGGAAGGGGAAAGGTGAGGGAGGAAGGGAGAAAATTAGGAACCAAAAATTTAAAAATGTGAAAATTGTCTTTGTATGCAATTGGAAAAAAAATTATATTAAAAAAAACTGTATCATTATTAACACAGTTAGCAGGTGCCTACTCAGAGAAAGTAGAGGTGAAGGGTGAGAGAAGTGAGGCGGGGCAGGACTGTGGAATGCAAAGAATCTGGCAGTGAGGCAGTGAACTCAGTTCCTGAGGGGAGGATTTTGAGCCAATCCATTGGCTCTACCTCGAGGCCCCTCCCACTTCGGCACTATAAATTACCTTCTGTTCAGGAGGCGCTACTCCTTCTGAGCCCAGGAGATGTGCTGAACCCAGCTGAGCTGACCAAACCAGACCTGAGCTGAGACTAGGTGGGCAGTGAGGATCAGATTATCTCCGAGAAGTAGTAGTAGTAGTAGTAGTAGTAGTAGTAGTAGTAGTAGTAGTAGTAGTAGTACATTAGTACAAGTAGTAGCAGCAGCAGCAGCAAAAGGAGAAGAAGAAAAGCAGCAAGAGGGGGAACAGGAAGAGGAAGAGGAAGAAGCAGCAGCTGCAAGTTGCTTGAGAATGTCCTGTAGAGAGAAGCTTCAAGCCTTGCAAGAGTGCCTTGAGATCCTGCAAGAGGAAGGCTTTCTGTATGACTTGGAGAACCTGCAGATCATCTATCGAGCAATCCTGACCATTATTCCGGGTTGGATTAGGGACAGCCCCTGGCTGTGGCAAGTGCAAGACATCATTGGCTGGCAGCAATTCCTGGAGGCCCTGGGGAAGCTCGGGGCCTCCCTGAGCCAGCTGCAGCCATCTCTTGTCTGCCTGCGGCTGGCGGACCTGCAACGTTTCTTGCGGGAGCTGGAGGAGGAAGAAGAAGAGGCAGCTGAGTGGTCCCCAGACCTTCTGGAAGACGTGGCGATAGCCTTGGAGGAGGTGGCCCCAGGTCAGCTGGTGAGCCACCTTCAGCACTTGACCCAGGTGCTTCAGGACGTTCGACCCCCAGGAGGTTTCCAGGCCCTTGCCACCCACCCGGGCGTGGTGGCTCGCCTGGGGAACTCGAACTTCCTCACTTTTTTGGCCAACCTGGAAGAAGCCGTGGATGACGAGCTGCTGGACGCCGAAATCACTCAGCAGCTGCAGTTTCTTGACGACTTTGTCCACACGAACGCCACCGCTGCGGAGTCGGAATGCTAGCGGCGTCAGCTCCACCGCACCTAGGGTGGGCCAGGCCAAGGACAGGGAGGGCGAAGCTGCGATACGGGGAGAAAGCATCCACAGAAAACCAGGGGGCCTCTGGGAGAGCTCGGGGTGGAACGGAGGCGACCGGCGGGTGCCTGCTGGCGGCCGGCGTTTGGCTGCTGGCTGCTGGCCGCTGCCCGCCGGCGCCTGGAGGCTGGTTGCCGGCGGCTGGAGTCCGGAGAGGGGAATCCTGGCAAGCACAACTCTTGAAAGACTTCTGGAAGGCGGTAGTCTCGTAGCCGGCTTACGAAAGAAATAGCTGTCCGGGCCAGGGGGCATAGACGACCAGGGACAATCTGGCAAGGCTGGGTGAGCGAGGGGAGATCAAATGTCCGGTCGCTGCTCGGTGTAGGATTGTCTTTGAGGAACAGCCAGCAGGCCAGGCTGTTTAAACCACTGGGGATAAGGGCAGGGCGAGGCCACATTCCAAAAAAGACTGGAAAAGGAGGAGGGTCCACAATCGGCCCAGCTAAGCAAAATCTGGGCTCGCAACCTTGCTGATTTGGCGTGTGATCCCGGACCGAGTTACTTCCTAGGCAGCCACTGCCAAGGCGTCAGTAATCCGAGTTTCTGGCTTGTCCTCTCAGGGCAAGCCACTGGCCTAAAGTGGACCTTCTTCGAGTTCTCTCAACAGCCCTCGGGGGGTGCCTGACTAGGACGAATTCCCATTCTTGGGTGGAGACTCTGAGTCCCAGGGACAACTGGAAGGCTCTCAGGCTGGATTGCTAATACTATCTTCCTGATAACACGCTCTGGCCACTTAGCCGCCCAACTGATCTTTGACGGGGTAAGTCTTTGGTTTTTTTTTTCCAAGCACTTGGCTGTTTTGCCTTCTTTTTTTCTTCGTTTTCTAATGGAGTTCTTCATGGAGAAATGAGTGGAGATAGCAGTGTGTCCTTAGCGTGGAATCCTCTCCAGAACTGGGGCACCGGTTTGTGGGGGGTGAGGGGGTGGGGAGGGAGTAGCCCGGGGGGGGGGCGACGAAGTTGGGCAGCTGGGAGGGGTGGATCCTGGAGTTGGGGTTGGGGCGGTCGGGGAGAGAGCGGAGGCTGGGGTTAGCAGGTTCGGAATTACCAACCACGTGGGCACCAGGCTCGGAGAGAATGGTCTGGGACTTCTGCTAAGGGAAAGAACCATATTTTTAAGGCTGCCCGCCTCGGGGGCAATTTGAGCATTCTGGTCCATTTGGAAGCAAAGCCATTTCCGTTGTTCTTGGCCGGCAACCAGGACGCTCCAGACCGGGACAGCCCCGAAAGGAGATTCACGTCGCCCTCCCCAGTTGTGAAACCCTGAATTGCATCTGAAAGAACATTTTGACATTCCATCATGGAAAATCCTTTTTTTTTTTTTTTGTTTGCCTTCTTCGTCCTTTGCTTTTCTCCATTCCTTCAAAAAACAAAATATTGTTTCCCTTTCATTTCCTTTCGTTATCATTTCCTTCCTTTCCATCCTATTCGTTTTTCTTACCTTTCCATTCCTCATCTTTCTTTCTTTTTAAAAAATACTTTTTAAACTTTAAACTTGGTAAAACTGTTCAAACAATTCTTTTGTCCTTTTCTAAGGAATCTTACTCTTTTTTGGGGTTTGTTTTTTGAGCGGGGAAAATCGTTGTTTCTTTGTCCTATCTGTTTTTCCCCTTCCTTTGACTTTTCAAAGTTGTATTCCCCTGCCTGAGTCGTCATCGGCTTCATTGGAAGCCGATGTCAGGAAGCCAGTCTGCTCAGGTCACTGTTGGAGTTGTGGAACCTCTGTCTGTCTCCCAGGATTTGAATTTCTGTGCAGGGATAATTTGTTACATGAACATTCCCACAACAGCAGCAACAACAACTACGACAAGAGCATTCCTACTCCTATATCATCTTTATTGTCTTGTCTCTACTCACACAGGAATGACACCAGTTCAGGCCCTCAGCATTCTTATCTGTATTACAGCAATAGTCTTCCATCCAGTCTCCTTGGCTCAAGTCTCTTCCCACTGTAGTCCATCCTCCAGCTACCAATATGCTTTTCTTAACTTCACTCTCTTGTTGAATAGCTCCAGGGACTATTATCTATAGGGTAAAATAATAAATAAATAATAAATAAATGTCAACCCATTCAAAAGATGACCCTTTCCTAGATTTCTTACATTTTACTCCTCCCCATGCATTCTACAATCCAATTACACTGGTATACTTACAATTCATCTAATAATTCACTTCATCTCTAGCCTCCATATGTTTCTTTATATCGGCTGTCTCTCATGCCTATGATGTTTTTCCTCCTCATCTACATATCTTAGTTTTCCTGGCTTCCTTCAAGACTCAGTTCAATTCCCAAATTCTGCAGGAGGCATTTTGCTTTGGACCTGATGTGTGTGTGGGGAGGTGTAAATAATACCTTTGTCTCTTCATATTATTTTGTATGACGTACCTAATTATTTATATACTATTCCTAATTATTTGCGTACTTCAGAATATATGGTACTTGAAGGCAAAGATTTTTGTTTTTTGCCTTTCTTAGTAATCCAGCATTTAGCACATCATTTGTCACAAAGTGTTTCAACAATCTGACTAGCAACTGTTGTGGGGGTGAAAGACCAACACAAGCCCAACAACAAGCATGCTACCAGCATGCTGCAAAAGCCCAGGTTCTTTTGATCTGCTTTACTAAGGAAAGCAATGTTAAGGGGTAGACAAACTTACTTTAATTGAGTATACAAATACCATTCACTTAGTTCAGGGGAAAAAGCCAGCAGCCTGAACTTCCGGGCAAATACAAACAAATTACCAACATCGAAAGACAGACCAAATACAATTCATAGTTACCAAAATCTAGGTTCAGCCCTGGGAGCTCATAACAAGGGCTGGTCCAGAGTCACACACACCACCATGGCTGTGGGTAAGAGATCCAAAAAAGGGAAAGCCAACCCCTGGTTTTATATCTTTTTCAGGGTCAAGGGTGAGTCACACACTTGACTCATGCATGTGACTCACCCACGTGACCTAAAATCTTCACAAAGAGGTGACTTAAACCCACATGGTCTAAAAGCCTCTGATGTCCCAAACGTGTCACTCAAACTCTTGTGTAAACTAGGCCCTCCCCTGAGGCAAGGAGGTCACCAAGGACTCCTAATCTAATCAAGGAAACAAAGGCCAAACTCTTCAAGGGCACTTGGTTGAACTGAGTGCTAAGAGCCCATTTTGTTTACCCACACACATAGTAAAAACCTAATAAATTCCTGTTGCCTAACTAATACCTGTTGTTGTTGTTTGTCTTTCATGATTGAAGAAAACCATGACATCAGGGACATGATGGATGGTGTGACATGCAAATGAATTAGATTTAAGTGAGGTAGGGCTATGCAAAGTTACAAGACTCACGTTCTCCTCCAGGGCCATCTGGATCCAGTGGCAAGATACAGAACATGCTAACTGCAGATAGCTTCCACCTGACTGACAGTAGGCAAGCAAACAAGGAATAGATTTTAATATTTGCTAGAGGTCAATTGAAACAGATCTCTCTGCACAAGACAAGAGAAATGACAGAGACATATTTCCCATCTTCTTGTCCCTTCGTTATTCTCTCATGTGGTAACATCACAAAGATTCAGGTGGTGACTTTTGGTCCAGAAGTGTCCCTAATAGGAGTGGAATAAAACTAAATGACAGGAATTGGGTTTTTTATGTAGGTTTCTCAGCCACAGTTGGACACACTGTACTTTGACCCCAACATAGTGACATTTTAGTCCTTTTTCTAAATGGACAACGAATGAACCAAACTGAAGGCTGCAGTAGATGAATCTTTGACATGACCTTTCTGACTCATTTGTTCTGGGAGCTTTTCTTGATATGGCTGAGGATATAAATTTAGGCTTTGCCCTCAGAGATTTCATAGTCAAGTTGAAGGAAACAATATTTTTACACATACAGAAAGACACATACAAAACAAAACAAAAAGATAATGTTGAACAGAATAAGGACCTATCCTTGACAAAGTCCATTCAATGTGGATACCAGTAGCATGGAAGAAGGAATATACAGCATGTTTTTTAAACTAAGAGTGACATAAAACAGGGAGAAACAACTAACATTCAGTGACAGAGACAGGATTCAAAAAGATCTCAATAGCTAATGATTATAGGCAGAAGTGAGCAATATGAAATTTAATAGGGATAAAAAAATGCCACTCTAGCCAGTTCTATAATAAATATTTATTGATTGCCTACTATGTGCAAAAATTTGTGCCAGGTTCCCATAAGGGACACAGAGGAATAACACTGGATAGCTCCACTGGGATGTAGGACAATGTGTCCCAAACAAGAAATGATATGAGAGCAACTGCCAAAACTGTTTGTTATGAATATTGCAGTAAGATGTAGAAGAAGCAGAATTCAGAGAAGAATGGACCTCCTCCAAATATGCTAGAAGAGATGGAGCTTGAGCTAATCCTCACAGATGAAGATTTATAAAGGAACTTCCCAATAGGTTTGGGGGGAAAGGACTACATCTTATAATTCACACCTACTCAGAAAAAAATGGGGATGTAATACAATTTGATTTCTATTTTAAAGCACTTTGAGACTTCAGTCAATTAGGCATGGCATGTTAATGCCTCTGTGACATTGCTTTCTTTGTACTCCCATGTCAGCCAAGAAAACCATCCCCACGGAGAGCCAAAGATTAGATGTGTCCTGCATCCCTGAGGGACAGTCATATCTGTAGGATGACTATGTTGTTTAGTCCTGCTTTTGTATAAAGGCTTAGGATTCACAATTAAAGGGGCATGTTCGTTCTAGCGGTGAGTGAAGATAGTCATTTCTCCCTTCCACATGAGCCTGGCAAGATGGAGGAATTTTGTTTGACTATCTCTGCCACACATTATGACAGTTGTTAATATTGATACAATTACTTTATTATATAGGAAACAGGAATATGGATTGGCCTTATGATTTCATTAGTATAGCATATGGAAATCTCAAGTGAGAAAACTCTACCAATGAATGTAATATGTGCTTTATGTATAAGTTACAGTCTGAGAGAGTTAATAGTGAGGATAAGTGACATGTGCAGGGTGACATGGGGGGTATGTTTCAGAAGTGTATTTTGAACCCAGGCTTTTATGGATCCTCATCTAGCTCTTTATCTACCACCAACCCTGGCTGCTTTTTAAAAATCATATAGGACCCTATTTTGCTTTCTTGTTGTTGTATGTATATTATCTTCCCATATTGGACCTGAGCTGGCAAAAAATAGGGACTAGGTTTGTTCCACAGTGTTTGACTCAGGGATGAGTACATCTAGTGGTCACTCAGTATATGTCTGTCAAATTATGGACCACAAAGTGGAAAAAAAAAAGGGTAACTATAGCCATGCAGGTAAAATGGTGATGGAGGAAATTCAGAGACTAAGGAAGAGGATGGGAAGCTCCTACCTTCAATTATTAAGATTACAGGCTCTTGGGAGATTGATAGGGAAACTGCTACTGTAGAGGAGAAAGCTTAGATTCCATGTCCCTATGTAATTCTTCTGTTCTGTAGTTTTGTTTTGTTTTGTTTTTGGCAATTTAACATGTCTTAATCCTTCTCCTTTCAGAAGAGACAAAGGAATGCATGTGGCTGCCTCAAGTGAGACCCTTGACCTCAGTTTACATGACTACTTACTTTAAGAAGGAAATATTTAGATTTATATCACTGTGTGACATGAATGAACAAACAGTAAAGGGCACAAGTAATAGAATGGGCAACTAGGCAGGGTAATGAATATAGTGCCAGGCCTATAGTAAGGTAGATGAATCTTCCTGAGTTCTATTCTGGACACAGATACTTACTAGCTATCTGACCCCGGTCAAGTCACTTAACCCAGTTTACCTCAGTTTCTTCACATGTAAAATAAGCTGGAGAAAGCAATTGCAAAGTACTCCAGAATCTTTGCCAAGAAAAACACAAATGAGGTCACGAAGAGTTGGACATGACTAAAACAAGTGAACAACAATAGCAAAACGGAAGGTAGAAAGTATTATGAATGGGGATTGGAGGCAGGGAGAGTAGGGATACCCTTTAGCCAAGACAATGTTAAGATGGTTTGCTTCCTTTTATATGTTGGGAACATTCTTCTTTTTTTCTTCACTTTAATTGATGCCATCTATCAATTTAAAAAAAATCAGTTTTATTGATAATATTTTACATGATATTTTAACTTCTCATACTGAGGTTTCCCCTAGCATATTAATATGATTAAGGGAAAACGATCTACACGGTGATCTGAATTCCACAATATATGCATTACTTTTTAACTGCCTTTCACCATTGTTTATCCAAAGGAAGAAAGTGTGCTTCATCATTTATTCTTCACATCCAAGATTGGTCATCATGAGCACTTATCATTTGACTTTCTTTTAGTGTACTTTTAAATTTATATTACTATACTTATTGTACAAATTGCTTATCTATGTAAATCTTTCCACATTTCCTCATATTTGTTTTTTGTTATGGCATAATGATATATTTATTGTATTAATATATTCCAATTTATTGAGCTATTGTCAAACAAATGGACACCCATTTTCTATCTATTTTTTGCCAGTACCTTTCAGAATACTTTGTTATATATGAGAGTTTTGTTTCTGTCTTAGACTTCTTTGGGATATATACTTATGTAAGGAATTGCTGGATCAGGGGAAGTGAAGAGTTTAATGCCCCATCTATTCTTAAAAACCCAATTTCAAAGAATATACTTACTAACTGCACTAATAATCACACACCAGCAAATACCCATCTGTCTCCTTTATTTATTTTTCATTCGTTCAGTTCTGTCTTCATTAATTAGTTCAATAAATTTGACTGTGGGAAACTAAGTGTGGTGCTGCAATGGACAGAATACTGGGCTTGGAGTCTGGAAGATCTGAGTTCAAATGTGGCCTCGAGTACTTACTGTCAGCGTGACTCTGGACAAATCACTTAAGCCCTATTTGCCTTAGTTTCTCATCTGTAAAATGGGGAGACACTGGAGAAGGAAATTGCAAACAATTCCAGTACTTATGCCAAGAAAACCCCATGGACAAGGCCATGGAGTCATGAAGAGTTGGACATCACTGAACAACTAAACAAAAACAAAGCTAAGTGTAAATCTTGTGCCTATATAACAAGGAAGAAAGATGCATGGCATAATCACAGCTGCCAAGGACTTTACAATTCACTACTGTTGTTCAGTTGTTTCAGTTGTGTTTAATTCTTAGTGACCCCATTTGGGGTTTTCTTGTCAAAGATACTGGAATGGTGTACCATTTCTTTCTCCAGCTCACATTACAGATGAAGAAACTTAGACAAACAGGTTTAAATGACTTGCTCAGGGTTATGCAGCTGGTAAGTGTCTGAGACCAGATTTGAATTCAGGGAAGATAAATCTTCCTTCCTAGAAAGAATAATATTTCATCTACACTTTAAAAAATAGGTTGTATTCTGAGAGGCCAATTGGAAAACATCATTGGAGGACAAATGAACAGTATAAGGAAAGGCAGAGAAGCAGGGAAGTATGTTGTACAATTTAGAGGATAAAAACCAATCCTGTTTGACCAGTACCTATGGTATATATTTGGGAACAGTGGGAGGTCACATTGAAACTCTTAAGGTGAGTTAAGAATTTGGAAAGCCTTTGATGGAATATAAGAAGATTGGACTTTATTCAGTATGCAATGGGAATTCACTCACATTTTCAGAAGATAGAACCAGATGATCAGAGATTTCTAGGTTTTATTGAATTCATTCTGCACTTTACAATGCAGTGTCCTTTCCCCTGTCCAAATATGTAAGAATGAGCAGAACACTTTCAGGCTATCATGGAGAAGGTGATAAGACAGAGGATGAACAAAGGCATCTGGGAGCTATAAACTTCTCTCCTAGGAAAAAAGTGACCTTCTTTCATTTAGCTTCATCTAACCCACTAGGACTTCTTTTTACTCACTATCCATGTTCATTTCATTCCATTGAATTTGCTTTACATGTCCATCACTAAGCCAAAACTTTTCTCTCAAAGGTCACCTGTATTCCCCAACTGTTAAATCCAATTTCATTTTGATGGTCTTTCTTCTTCTTAATATTTCATTCAAGAAACATTTATTGGGGGTGGGGGTGGAGCCAAGATGACAGCTGGAAAGCAGGGACTAGTGTGAGCTCCCTGCCAAGTCCCTTCAAAAACCTATAAAAAAATGGCTCTGAACCAGTTCTACAACTGCAGAACCCAAAAAATAGCAGAGGGAAACAGGGCTCCAGCCCAGGACAGCCTGGATGGTTGCTGGGTGAGGTCTATCCCACAAGGAGCTGGGAGCAGAGTGGAGCTGAGTGGAGCAGAGCCCAGCATGGGCTGTGCAGACCAACCAGAGCAGGAGCCAGGCAGAGGGGCCTTAGTGCCCTGAATCAGTGAGCTGTGGCAATTGCCAGACTTCTCAACCCACAAATACCAAAGACAACAGAGAAGAACTGCAGAACTCACAAAATAGGGGAGGGAAGCAGGGCTCTAGCCCAGGGCATCCTGGATGGTCTCTGGGTAAGGTCTATCCTGCATGGAGCTGGGAATGGAGCAGAGCCCAGTGTGGGCCGCATGGACCAAGCAGAGCAGGAGCCGGGTGGAGCATACCCTAGAGCTCTGAATCAGTGAGCTGCAGCAATTATCAGAATTCTCAACCCACAAACAGCAAAGACAACAAAGAAGGTTTGTGGGAAAAGCTACTGGGGTCGGGGTGATAGAGTTTGCAGTTTGGCCACCACCCTGGGGGCAGTGGAGGTGGGGCAGCTACAGAACTACAGCTGCAGTTGCTTCAGGCCCCAGGCCCACCTGGTGGGAGGAATTAAGTGGCACATCAGAGCAGGAGTGCAGAGCCTGCTGAAGATCTAAGCCCAGTCCAGGTTGGGGGTTCTTGGGGAAGGAGGAGTGCTGGTGTGGCAGAGCTGGCGAATCCCCTCAAGCTTGGAACAAAGTAGTCTTTACTCTACAAGCAGTCATACCCCGCTGAAAAACTCAAGGGTCAAGTAAATTGGCTGGTAACATGGCCAGGCAGCAAAAGTGCACCCAGATTCAGACTCAGACTTTGGAATCTTTCTTTGGTGACAAAGAAGACCAAAACATACAGCCAGAAGAAGTCAACAAAGTCAAAGAACCTACAACAAAAGCCTCCAAGAAAAACATGAACTGGTCTCAAGCCATGGAAGAGCTCAAAAAGGATTTGGAAAAGCAAGTTAGAGAAGTAGAGGGAAAATTGGGAAGAGAAATGAGAAGGATGCGGAAAACCATGAAAAACAAGTCAATGACTTGCTAAAGGAGACCCAAAAAAATACTGAAAAATACACTGAAGACAACAACGCCTTAAAAAATAGACTAACTCAAATGGCAAAAGGTCTCCAAAAAGCCAATGAGGAGAAGAATGCCTTGAAAGGCAGAATTACCCAAATGGAAAAGGAGGTCTAAAAGACCACTGAAGAAAATACTACCTTAAAAATTAGATTGGAGCAAGTGGAAGCTAGTGACTTTATGAGAAATCAGGATATTATAAAACAGAACCAAAGGAATGAAAAAGTGGAAGACAATGTCAAATACCTCATTAGATAAACCACTGACCTGGAAAATAGATCCAGAAGAGATATTTTAAAAATTATTGGACTACCTGAATGCTATGATCAAAAAAAGAGAGAGAAAAAAGAAATATTTAATAAGTTATGCATACATGTAAGTCAACTGTGGATAAAATGGTAAAGGGAATGAAGTAGTTTTTCACTTCAAAGAGCTTATGCTCAACTCAGGTGGTGTCAATGAGAAAACCAATAATTTTACTCAAAATTATTTGATGTCAGAGAGAGCATCAAGAAAGGGGGTATCAGGGAATGTTTTGTGGGTATGGTGGTACCTGAAATGATTCTAAAAAAGAAGACAAGGAGTCACAGAGGTAAGACTATGTACTATAATACATTCCGACCACAAAAGGTATTTTGCACAGATGCAAGGAAGTAGACAAGGGTGTGTTGAGTTTAGCAAATAGCTATTAGGCAAATTAAGTTTGGGTGTAGAATACATGAAGGAGAGTATTGTGAAATAAGACTGGAGAGATATGTCATGGAGGTGCTTACATAGCAGATTTAGGAATTGATATCTTTTGCTAGGAGCAATAGGAAGAAAGCCTCTGAAGGCTTTTGAGGTCATTTGCACAGAGCAAGGACTGCAGGTAGGGATATTACTTAGGAGATAATGAAAATAGTAGAAATGATAGGAGATAAGGGTTAAATAAAGTCATAACTGTACATGGAGAAAAGGCAACAGGTACTAAAGTTGGGGTGGAAAGATTTTTGGGACTTTGGAAAATCATTGGACATGAAATGTCAGGGAGAAGGAAGACACAGGAATGAAGCCAATTTAATGAACATCATTGGCTAGGAGGATAGTGGCACTTTCAAAATGCATATGAAAATGTTGGGAGAAATCATATCTTTGGAAAAGGAGTGTAAAGCAATGAATGAATTTCATAAATGTTGAGCTTAGGATCCTATTAAGACTACTCAAATATAATTCCCCTGTAAGTACTTAGTGATGCAGAACTAGAGTTCAAGAGACACTTTAAGGTGACACATGCACAATTGGAGGCCAACTGCATAAAAGTGGTAATCAAACAATTTTCTTCCTAAGATGTCATTGTTTTTATTGAAATTTAATTTATTTAATATATTTAGTTTTCAGTATTGATTTTCACAAGAGTTTTAATTACAAATTTTCTCCTCATTTCTACCCTTCCCCCCACTCCAAGATGGCGTATATTCTGGTTGCCCTGTTCCCCAGTCAGCCCTCCCTTCTGTCACCCCACTCCCCTCCCATCCCCTTTTCCCTTTCTTTCTTGTAGGGCAAGATGAATTTCTATGCCCCATTGCCTGTGTATCTTATTTTCTAGTGGCATGCAAAAACTTTTTTTTGGGTTTTTGAACATCTGTTTTTAAAACTTTGAGTTCCAAATTCTCTCCCCTCTTCCCTTCCCACCCAACCTCCCAAGAAGTCAAGCAATTCAATATAGGCCACATGTGTATCATTATGTATAACCCTTCCACAACACTCATGTTATGAAAGACTACCTATATTTTGCTCCTTCCTAACCTATCCCGCCTTGTCCAATTTTCTCCCTTGACCCTGTCCGTTTTCGAAACTGTATGTTTTTGATTACCTACTCCCCCATCTGCCCTCCCTTCTATCATCCAATCTCTTTTATCTTCTTCCTCCTTCCCTCCTTACCCTGTGGGGTAAGATACACAATTGAGTGTGTATGATATTCCCTCCTCAGGTCAAATCTGGTGAGAGCAAGATTCACTCATTCCCCCTCACCTGCCTTCTCTTCCCTTCCTACAGAACTGCTTTTTCTTGCCACTTTTATGTGAGTTAATTTTCCCCATTCTATCTCTCCCTTTCTCCCTCCCTCAATATATTACTCTCTCATCCTTTAATTTGATTTTATTTCTTTTAGATATCATTCCTCCATCTTCAACTCACCCTGTGCCCCCTCCCTCCCTCCCTCTCTCTCTCTCTCTCTCTCTCTCTCTCTCTCTCTCTCTCTCTCCATACATATATATATATATATATATATATATATATACACACACACATACACACACCTATATATATATATATATATGCATATTCCCTTCAGCTACCCTAATACTGAGGTCTCATGAACCATACACATCATCTTTCCATGTAGGAATGTAAACAGAACAGTTCAACTTTAGTAAGTCCCTTGCAATTTCTTTTTCTTGTTCTTTTTCTTGACTACCTTTTCAAGCTTCTCTTGATTCTTGTGTTTGAAAATCAAATTTTCTATTCAGCTCTGCTCTTTTCACTGAGAAAGCTTGAAAGTCCTGTATTTTATTGAAAATCCACATTTTGCCTTGGAGCATGACACTCAGTTATGCTGGGTAGGTGATTCTTGGTTTTAATCCTAGCTCCATTGATTTCCAGAATATCATATTCCAAGCCCTTCGATCTCTTAAGGTAGAAGCTGCCAGATCTTGGGTATTCTGATTGTGTTTCCACAATACTCAAATTGTTTCTTTCTGGCTGCTTGCAGTATTTTCTCCTTGATCTGGGAACTCTGGAATTTGGCGACAATATTCCTAGGAGATTTCTTTTTGGGACCTATTTGAGAAGGCAATTGGTAGATTCTTTCAATTTCTATTTTGTCCTGTGGCTCTAGAATATCAGGGCAGTTCTCCTTGATAATTTCTTGAAAGATAATATCTAGTCTCTTGTTTTGATCATGACTTTCAGGTAGTCCAATAATTTTTAAATTCTCTCTCCTGGATCTATTTTCCAGGTCAGTGGTTTTTCCAATGAGATATTTCTCATTGTCTTCCATTTTTTTCATTCCTTTGGTTCTGTTTTATAGTATCTTGATTTCTCATCAAGTCACTAGCTTCCACTTGGTCCAATCTAATTTTTAAGGTAGTGTTTTTTTCAGTGGTCTTTTGGACCTCCTTTTCCATTTGGGTAATTCTGCCTTTCAAGGCATTCTTCTCCTCATTGACTTTTTGGATCTCTTTTGCCATTTGACCTAATCTATTTTTTAAGGTGTTGTTTTCTTCAGTATATTTTTCAGTATTTTTTGGGTCTCGTTTAGCAAGTGGTTGACTTGTTTTTCATGGTTTTCTTGCATCCTTCTCATTTCTCTTCCTAATTTTTCCTCTACTTCTCTAACTTGCTTTTCCAAATCCTTTTTGAACTCTTCATGGCCTGAGACCAGGTCATGTTTTTCTTGGAGGCTTTTGTTGTAGGCTCTTTGACTTTGTTGACTTCTTCTGGCTGTATGTTTTGGTCTTCTTTGTCACCAAAGAAAGATTCCAAAGTCTGAGCCTGAATCTGGGTGCATTTTCGCTGCCTGGCCATGTTCCCAGCCAATTTACTTGACCCTTGAATTTTTCAGCGGGGTATGACTTCTTGTCGAGTGAAGAGTACTATGTCCCAAGATTGGGAGGATGTGCTGTTGATTTCAGAGCTATTACAGCCAGCTCTGCCACACCAGCACTCCTCCTTCTCCAAGAACCCCCAACCTGAACTGGACTTAGATCTTCAGCAGGCTCTGCACTCCTGCTCTGATGTGCCACTTAATTCCTCCCACCAGGTGGGCCTGGGGCCTGAAGCAACTGCAGCTGTAGTTCTGTAGATGCCCCACTTCCACCGCCCCTGGGGTGGTGGCCAAACCACAAACTCCTTCTTTCACTCTGTCCCCAGCAGCTTTTCCCAATAACCTTCTCTGTTGTCTTTGGTGTTTGTGGGTTGACAAGTGTGGCAACTGCTGCAGCTCACTGATTTAGGGCACTAGGGCCTGCTCCTCCCGGCTCCTGCTCTGGTTGGTCTGCGCAGCCCACGCTGGGCTCTGCTCCATTCCCAGCTCAGTGCAGGAATTACCTCACCCAGCAACCATCCAGGCTGTCCTGGGCTGGAGCCCTGCTTCCCTCTGCTATTTTTTGGGTTCTGCTGTCCTAGAACTGGTTCGGAGCCATTTTTTATAGGTTTTTGGAGAGACTTGGCAGGGAGTTCACTTTAGTTCCTGCTTTCCAGCTGCCATCTTGGGTCTGCCCCAGATGTCATTGTTTTATACACCTCCTTCCCCACATTTCAAAGCAGAGAAAGGAGATTTCTATGATTTTACCATCATGTCTTTTGCCTTTTATTTTTGTACTATATTGTTAGAAAATTTAATTTTGTCTCACATCTTTAATTGCTATCTGTATGCACATCTTGAATATATCTCTATCTCCAGCCCTAAATTCTCTTCTGAGACCTACCTTGCATCCACCTGATTTTCAGATATTTAAGCCTGGATGTCCTATCATCACCTTGTTCTCATTATTCATACCTGAGCTCATCATCCTTGACTGTCGCCATCTCCCCCAACAATGTTTCCTTCATTTGCCTTCCTCATGTAAGCCAGAGACAGTAGCATACATCTAGTTTCTTGTGATTAAAACCTTGGTATTATTTTTGACTCTATTCTTTCTTTCAAGCCTTTTATTAAGTCATTAGTAAAGTCTAATTATTTCTCCTTACATGCCACATATCTCTTGTGTTCAAGCAATCTTTTCAATTCTCACTACTACAACCTTAGTCTTCTCTCTCTCTCTCTCTCTCTCTCTCTCTCTCTCTCTCTCTCTGTCTCTGTCTCCTCTATTTCTTTTTAAACACACTCCAACTAACAAGCTCGTCTTGGCTATGCAAAGATCTATTGAAGGTATTCTTCTGTTAAAAATAATAGTCTACTTTTTGTTTACTGAGTGAACATTAAACTCCTTTGCCTGTATTAGAGGATCTTGATAATATGGCAGTATCCTACATTCTCTACCTTTTCTCATAGTCTGAATCACATTTACTAAACTTCAGTCAAACTGTGCCACTATTAGTCATTTACCTGCGCTCTATACATTCCACCTCCATAACTTTCCTTAGACTGTATCAGCTAAAAA
>NC_050574.1:86592332-86610604 GCF_011100635.1 Trichosurus vulpecula | reverse complement strand
CTTAAGTTGGGTAATAGGTGATCTCTTTTCAAGGGTGCTGTAGAACAGTTGTGTTGAACTATAATGGATATGGAAACCACCAAATTGTACATAAGTATCCATTCAGGCTCTATAATAATTTAGAAATCCACATATTAACATTATCTATGTTCTGTTGTAATTTTATTTATTTTGTTAAATATTTCCCAGTCAAATTTTTAACCTGGTTTTGCAGTACTTGAAGATGTTGTGGGTCCCATGTGGCCCAAGAGGCCCCTGTTTGATACCTCACTCAGATTCTTAACTGATAAGGAAAACCTTTCCCCCAACTCTCACCAGAGTGTGGCATTGACATTTGACTCTGGGACTTTCCCCAATACATCTCAGTGTCCCCTTCTATATCTGGCATCAATCATTTTCAACTATTCCCATTATTAATGTATAAAACTTCCCTGCTCAAATCTCTACTATAAGTTCATACTTTTACTGAGATCTTGGGTGCTGTATAAATCTCCCTACCCCACTGGGTGAATTGCTTTGACTTAAACTCTGTCTGTCTGTATTTCCATATAGTGTGATATATACATTTTTTTGCCTGCCTGCTTCTTAAAAGATTAATAAAGCTAATGCTTGTACTAGCTTCCCAGGTATCAGTTTCTTGTAAATACTCAATCCTGAGGCTTTGTTCCAAACCCAGTTATGAAGCAAGAAAAATAATACATTTAACCTGAACATTAAATGTGATTGAGTTAGATACATTTAACCTTGCAAAAATCTAGTTTTTCAGATGCATGCATGATATAAATATGTGTTCTTTTATGAAGGCTGGAGATGAGAGGGGATGAATAGTTCAATGAACTCCTCTACTAGATTCAATACTTGCAGGAGATACAGCAGTAATAGAGAATACATAAATTTATCTTTATATCAACATTTATTAATTTAGTCAGTCACACTTTTATCAAAGATTTATTGATTAGTTGTTCTAGGAAGTGAAGGATTCCACAATTTTAAGAAATGAGTCCACGTGCTACCTCATTTAGGGGAATAGTTTTGAAGGAAAAATACAACATATCATTTTTATACATACTGAGGGAATTCTCTTATGTTTCTACAGAATCTGATCTATATGAAAATAAATGCTGTCTTCCTAAACTACAATGATGACTTTAAGCAACTTGACATCTCCATTTCCAACCTTCCACCTCATTGGATTTCCAGTAATTGAAGCAGCCCATGTCTCGATCTCCATCCCTTTCTGCTGTCTCTATGCTATTGCCCTTTCAGGAAACAGCATGATCCTGTTTGTCATCATCACACAGGAGAGCCTTCATGAGCCCATGGACTGTTTCCTTTCTATGCTGTCAGCTACTGACTTGAGCTTGATTGTTTCCACAATGTCAACAACATTGGTTGTCCTTTGGTTTGATTTGAGAGAGATCAGCTTAGATGGCTGCATTGTCCAAATGTTCTTCCTACATGGGTTCGCAATCATAGAAACTGGTGTCCTGGTGGCCATGGCCTTTGATCACTTTGTGGCTATCTGTGACCCTCTAAGACATAGCATCATTCTTACCAATGCCAGAATCCTTCAGATTGTTCTGGTGATACTCATACGCATGATTGTATTGTTGATACCCACACTTTTGTTGCTAAAGAGGCTCTCATTTTGTAAAATGGATTTGCTTTCCCATTCCTACTGTTACCACACAGATGTGCTCACATTAGCATGCTCAGATACCAAACCCAGTAGCTTCTGGGGCTTAATTGGTCTCATCTTGACTTCAGGGATAGATACACCATGTATCATCATCTCCTACATCATGATCATACGTTCTGTTCTGAGCATTGCATCACCCGCAGAGCAGCACAAGGCTTTTAGCACTTGTGTGTCCCATATTGGAGCTGTAGCTGTCTTCTATATTCCTCTGATTTGCCTGTCCCTGGTGCACCGCTTTGGCCAGTCAGCTCCTAAGATTGTACAAACAATGATGGCCAACATCTACTTAATCCTTCCACCTGAGCTCAACCCCGTCATCTATAGTCTGAAAACCACACAGCTTCGTGGGGCTTTGCTAAAATTGATACTTGCAAAGGACCCTCCTATGTCAGGCTGATATTCAATAAGATAAAAATGACATATTATAGTAGATAGAATAGGTATGTATCTATACGTGTGGGTGAGGAATGAATTGCATTTCCCCAGATAATTGGCTTGGCATTGTTTACATTCATTGAAGGAAACTGTAACTCCAATTTTCATGTATGCATAATTGTGCATGTGGTTCCTGTTGATACCCTCAGGGAGCTATAGATGAGGATAGCAAACATTGAAGAATTAATGGAGGCCTCTTTAGTCCTTGGAGCCAGATAAAGAAAAGCCAAGCCAGTGCCTGTATGGAGACCAGGAGCAACAAAAACACACCACAGACATAACACAAATGGTAGACAAGTAATTTATTGGGAGCTCCAGGGGATCAATTCTTGACATTATATGTACATCAAACATATATTGTCCTGTAATCACAGTACTCAAAGACTTATGGATTCCGAATGGTAATCTGGTGGCATAAATAACACTGAGAGAAACTACATAAAGTTCCTAGCTATTTTAGTAAAGGAGGGACACAAGGCCCCTGATTAATGTTAAATTTAGAGTAGTTACTAGAGGTGACTATAAGTAGAGTGTCAGTGGCTATGGAACACATGGGCCTAAGAAGACTGACTGGAATTATTTGAGGGAATGTACATGATGTCACATCAATACAGCTGAAGATGAGTGAGGGAGGAAAAACCCCCAAAGCTACTCAAAACAAATATTGCCATTTTGGGGGGAATAAGCATAACAGAAGCAGAGAGAATATGCAAAGATTATTTTTAAATGGTCTCTCAGAGTACCAGGATAAAGAAAACATGATGCAGTAGTTTAAATGCTTGTCTTTCTGTCAGGAAGGGTCAAATTTGGACCTTGCCTCAGACAGGTATAAACTGTGTGTCACTTAGCAAGACAAGATGTTTCTGAGCCCCAGTTTCCTCATTTGTAAAATGAGGATAATAACAGCACGTACCTTGTAGTGCTGTTGTAATGTTCAAATCCGATAATGCGTGTAGAGTACTTTGTCCTGAAATTGTTATTGTCAGTGTTGTCATTACCAGCACCACTACCACCACCATCAACATCTTTATCATTATCATACTAAGGGCTGGGTCACTGAGATTATAATAGAGGTAAATTCAATTTAGGTCATTCTTACTGAAAAGTTTAAGGTGGATTTGCATTCAGATATGAAGGCTGCTCCCAAGAGATCAAAACTTAAGAGACCTTAGAGATCACTTTTCTCTAGCCCCCTGATTTCAAAGATGAGAAAAATGGGACACAGGGAGGTTAATTGATGTGCTTAATTAATTAATTACTACAGAAGTAGTAAGTTTCAGAGATATCCTCCTTGTCCTCAGTATACAGAATCAGTGTCTCTATCATACTACATGGTCTTCTTTCTATATGAGAAAAACCCTTCAGGAAATGAACCAGAAGAGCCCATCCAATGAGGCTAAACCTATTTTGTTACATTTGTCATCAGGATGGCCCATTTTTGCTGGATTAAATGAAAAGTTGGTTTTTGGTTTTCCACAAGTTGAAGTCAATTGGGCTATAAGCACAGATGGTGATGGAGATGGGATAGGGATTTCCCTTTCAAGATCTTCTAGTTCTTTTCTGCCTAGACTCAGTATTTACTCCAGTAGTGACAATGAAGATGAAGATGGTGAGTTTCTTGATGGACTAGACAAAAAATCACAGGTGATTTTAGTCATTCTATGAAGGATACTTGCAAGATATACTTCTATAGCCAATGCAGGGGACAATACTTCATGGACTAAGTGAAAGCTATCCATATTTGCATTATGTCAGAATAAATTTTAAGTTCCCTAAGAAAGTTACAATCTTGGACACACTTCAGGAAATAGTTGAGGATAGAAAGGCCTTGTGTACTATGGTCCATGGGGTCACAAGAATAGAACATGACTATATTATCTATCCAGACATGAACAACAACAACAAAAAGGAAAGAGATATATGTCTTGCAACAGAAAAAAGGTAATATAATGGGGTTCAGGCATGTTAGATTTTAAACATTCAGTCAAAAAACATTTACTAAACATTCTATGCACTAGGCTCTGTGCTAAATGACGGAAGTATAAAAAAAGATATTCCCTGCCTTAAAGAGTTCATAATCTAATGAGAGAGACAACAAACAAATATGGCCAAACAAGGTATATAGAGAATAGAAAATAACTAAGAGGGGAAAGGAATTAAAATGAAGAGAGATTAAAAAATCCTTCCTGTGGAACAGAGGCATCACACATGGCCAGAGGGCCAAATGTAGCTCACAATACACCCAAGTGGGGCCTGAAACAGATTAAAATGTAATTGGGAAATATTTAACAAAATAAACAAATAATACAATAAAACATAGATAATAATTTATTATTTTCTAAGTCAACATGAGGTCTTCGGGAATCCTTAATCATGATTTTATGGCCCTAGTTTCTGTCTGATTTTGACATCACTTCTATAGAAAAGGGATTTTAGTTAGGACTTAAAAGAAGCCAGATAATCCAATAAGTAGAAATGAGGGGCATAGCATTCCAGGTAACAGGGGCAGTCAGAGAAAATGCCTGAAGCTGAGAGACAGAAGGTCTTATTTGTGGAAGGGCAAGGAAGCCAGCCTCTTTGCATAAATGAATACATGACCAGGAGTGAGGTGTAAGAATACTGGAAAGATAAGAAAGGGCTAGTTTAAGAAAGATTTTGAATGCTAAACAGAAGATTTTGTATTTGATCATTTGATCCTGGAGAAGATAGTTACTGAGATTTATAGAGCAGGAGCATGTGTGTGTGTAGTGTGTGTGTGTGTGTGTGTGAGAGAGAGAGAGAGAGAGAGAGAGAGAGAGAGAGAGAGAGAGAGAGAGAAAGAGAGAGAGAGAGAGAGAGAGAGAGAGAGAGAGAGAGAGAGAGAGGTAGAGGGAGAGAGACACAGAGAGAGAAAGACAGAGAAAGGGGGTAAGAGACAGAGACAGAGAGAGACACAGACAGAGATGGTCAGACATGCATTTTAGGAAAATCAGTAGGTGGCTGAATGGAGGATATATTGCAAAAGAGGCAGACAGAAGCAATTGCAGTTTGTTGAAATAATGTAGGCATGATGTGACAAAGACCTGCAACATACTGGTGGCAGCCTCAGAGGAAACAATATAAAACATATAAGAGAGATGTTGCAATGACAGGCAACAGATTGGACATGACAGATTTGAGATAGTGATACAAAATACATTAATACAAAAGTATTAATCTAAGCCAAGCAGGTTCCATTATTGTAACAACAGTGTTGCTAGCAGCTGCTGTAGGGTTGTAAGACCCAACAAGACCAGCAACAAGAGTTGTCAGCACAGGTCCTTTGATCTGCTTTTCTAAGGAAATTAACTTTAAGGGGTTAACAATCTCACTTTAATCAAAGATGCATATACCATTCACTTAGTTCAGGGGGGAAATGCCAGCACCCTGAACTTCAGAGCAAATACAAACAGAAATTACAGAGACAATATAAGCCGAGCAAATAACACAATTCAGCAGAAAGGCTTTGTCTCATCAAGACACCACACACATAGTTACCAAAAAGAGAAGCTGCGACATATGGGTTTTTTCAAAGTGGGGGGCTCCAGCCACTACCCAGATTCTCCACACAAACACTCTTCCAGTGAGTGAGAGCCCCAAAGCAAAATCATAACCTCTGAGTTTATATACCCTTCTTAGGGCCAGAAGGCTTCACACCTAACCAGCAAAGGGTGTGGACCTGGGGCTTTGCACCTAGTAAGACTTAATCAAAAGTCCTTGATTCCTTTAGCACTCTAAAAGAGAAAACGGCAAAAAAGTACCACTTTAATTAATATTACATTTATATCTGGAGTTCTCAAACTAGGATTTTTGAAATATGTAGATAACTACATTTAAAGATAATTAGTTTCCTTTATAATTATATATATATATATATATATATATGTGTGTGTGTGTGTGTGTGTGTGTGTGTGTGTGTGTGTGTGTGTGTATATTGAATTTAAAAATATTATGCTGAGAAAGGATCTATAGAATTCACCAGAACAACCAGGGGAGCTATGACACACAAAAAGGTTAAAAACTCTGAACTTGAGCAAAGAGAGTTAAAAGGTAAATAGGCAGTTAGGTGGAATAGTGGATAGAACTCAGGACTTGGAGTTAAGAAGACCTGAGTACACATCTTATCTCTTACACTTACCGACATGACCCTGGGCATGTTGCTTAGGTGCTATATGCTTTAGTTTCCTCATCTACAAAATGGGTATAAAAATAGCACCGAACTCATAAAGTCATTATGAGAACCAAATCTTTTAAAAAAAATAAGCTGGTTTGCAAATTTTAAAGTAGTACATAAATGGTAGCTATTATTATTTTTAAAAGCTACACATTTCCCCCAACTTCTTTTCTCCTTTCCTTTCTCTCCACAATCTGTATCCCCAAACAGTAATTAACCAGCCTCCAGAGTTGATCCTTTCAATTAATCACCACCACCAATCCATCTAAAATGACAGAAAGCATTAGGATTTGAGAGTGCAGTTTAGCAGTGTGGTTGATATATTATTACATCACCCTGTTCCATAGTGATCTTCATTCGAAACAAAACCAAATAGGCAGCATATTAGGCTATTATCACAGAGGCAAAGTGTTACACTAACTCCAATCTTATAGTCTTCTATCATAAATCACTTCATACTAGCATATTCCATGGGTGTGGAGAGGGATAGAACAGATTCGGACTAGCAAGAAAGTGACATGTCCACAATCAACCTCCTCCCTCCATCCCCAACTCAATATACTTTATAGTTACACATTCACCCTCAGGACACACACACATTCTTTTCAAGACAAATCCCAAACACTCAGCTATATCTCCCAAACAAGTTCCTAACTCTTTCATTGTACTAACTCATGCTCAGAAAGCATCATTGTTCTCGTTCTCTAATCTTACTTGAATACAGACCTCCAAGTAATGATGTCACAGTTACTCATTTCTTACAGGTTATGGTGCTCACAGCTTCTTTGTCAGTCTCATAAAGTACAGATGAACATAGAGTTTCTCCTATGACACTTTTTTTGATATTCCTAAATTCCATTACCTCAACTGAATTACAAGCACTTGCTTTTTCTTTACATGCACTCCCAAACTGGAGAAAATTGGAAGGGAACATATTATGACAAGTTATCAACAAAGTTAAACATGTTGTATGTTCATTCCCATCATTAATAAATAAAATTTGCTTCAAGGTGTAATTGATTTTTGATTTTAGGATGGATGTAACCATTTAGGTACTATATAATCCCATCCTCTGATCAATGCCGTAAATAATCATGACTTCAGTGAACTCTTTTGTGAACCATGCCTGCCTTTCACCTCCCCAAAGACATGGTGAACTACAAGAGAGGCATAAGATATATTTGTTGTCGGGCATGGAAAATATGTTTGCATGTGCCATATAGCTATATTTCTTTGTAGTATTCATGGGTTCAATTGGGTCGTTATGAATAGGGAAGTGACAGTGATGAAATTAAAGAAATATAAATAATATATTTATTAATATAAGAAAACTGAGTCAATAATAAAGGTGTTATTTAAATGATAAATGGGTAAATTTCTTTAACATATTAATTTATAGACCTTTCCAAGAGTAATTATTTCTGAACCTATATTATCTTTTATTCTACAAATAAGCCTTAGAAAATACAGTTTAGTACCTACTCTAGAGGGCACCTAGATGGTGCAGTGAATTGAGCAGTGGGCCTGGAATCAGGAAGACCTGAATTCCAATCCACCTTCAGATACTTCCTACTTGTGTGACTCTGGGCCACTCACTTAATCCTGTTTGCATCAGTTTCTTCATCTATAAAATGAGGTGGAGAAGGAAATGGCAAACCACTCCATTAAATTTACCAAGAAAACCCCTGATGGGGTCACAGAGTCAGACATGGCTGAAACAACTGAACAACGACAACAACAACATAGCCTGGAGATTGTAGAAAAGGGGTAGATTGGAAACACGGAAATGAGAGTTGAAAATCAACAAAGCGAGGTGTCAAAAGGGAGGTCAGGGTATTAGAGTTTGGTAGTGGCTGATTTCTGAACCCAACAAACCAAGCAGACCTCAAGACTAGAAAGACCTAAGATTCTCAGTGACTCAATTTGTGGTTGAATAACTAGGTGAGTTTGGAAGTCAATGATGGGTGAAAGCCCTAGGAGCTGAAACCAAAAGCACTAGAATGGGGTCTAAGAAAAAGACTTGGCCTCTGGGGTAGTATGAATGAGTCAGTGAAATTTTAGGTCCACAATTATTCCTAATGTCATTTGTTCAAGTCCTCTCCAGGCAGAGTCTCTACCTTTTTTGAGCTTCTGAGCATATGGGGAAGATAATTTGAGAGATCCTTGATTTGGATGTGACCTTTGGCAAATAATTCATCTGAGGGGAGAGAGAATAGACCAATGAATTATTTGTCTTAATATGTAGGAAAAAGAAATGTAAATTGTCATAACTGGTACACTATGTAAAGTGACATGTACATAAGTGCTAAGTGACAAGCTAGATGCCAACAAAGAGATAACCACAGTAGACTCTTGATTCTATGCCCCTTTATATCACATTTCCTTGACTACCAATATAATTATCCTTGAAAGCATTTTAATGTTTTTATTTTATGTTAGTTTTTATATTATGTTAATTTTACCATTTAATAATGATTTAACCTCAAAATTATTTTCCTCAAAATCCTATGACACACCAGAAATGTAAAACTTAATTGTCTTATCTCAGGAAATTCTGAAATATATGTTAAAAGATAAACAAATACACAAAAAACCTTAAACTGAATTTTTTAAAAAGTGGCTTGAATACAATTTGAATTTTCCATTCTTTTTAGCCTGGTCACATTAGAAGACAATTTTTCTTCCAATTATACAAATGGCACTTGGACAGGTAATAAATGTAATGCCCACAGTCTAACAATAAGAATTTTAAACCACACTATAATAGAGATTTCAAATTATTTGTTAAAAAGTTTATAACATCAAAGACTAATTTTCCTTTCATTTAGGGGAATAATCCTGAGAATGAGCCCACATACTTTTGCTCTCACCGCCAATACATTTCAAAGAAACAGAGATTCTAAGACTATCTGGGGCCTGCTTTGAAAAAAAAATCTTTAAACTCATGCATATTGTAATCAAATCTCAACACCAAAGTGACATTATACCTGCCATTTTAATCTGTCATTGTTCCAACCTTACACTGGAGTGTACTTTGTAAGGAGTAACTTGATCACCACCTTGCGGAGTTGGGCTGTTTTCACACTGTATATGATGGGGTTGATCACAGGTGGAAGCATTAGGTAGATATTGACCATCATTGTATGTACAATCTTGGGAGCCAACTGTCCATAGCGGTGTACCAGGGACAGGCTAATCAGGGGTATATAAAAAATGGCAACAGCCCCAATATGCGATGCACAGGTGCTGAAGGTCTTGTGCTGCTCTTTGGGGGATGCAATACTGAGGACAGAGCGAATGATCAGGATGTAGGAGAGCACAATGCATGGTGTGTCAATTCCTGTGCTCAGGATGAGAACAACTAATCCACATATGCTATTGACTTTAGTGTCTGAGCATGACAATTTTATCACATCAGGGTGGTAACAGTAGGAATGAGAAAGACCATTAGGACCACAGAAGGACAGTTTCTTAAATAACAAAACCAAGGGCAGCATTAGAACTATCATACGGATGACCATTGCCACACCTAATTGTGTGATCCTGGCATTAGTGAGGATGGTGGTATATCTCAAAGGGTTGCAGATGGCCACAAAACGATCAAAGGCCATTGCCACCAGGACCCCAGACTCCATGAATGTAAACCCATGTAGGAAGAACATTTGAACAACACAACTGTCTGAGCTGATCTCTCTGGCATCAAACCAAAGGACACTCAGTGTTGTTGACATGGTGGAAATGGTCAAGCCCAAGTCAGTAGCTGACAACATGGAAAGGAAATAGTACATGGGCTCATGGAGACTCTGCTCTTTCATAATGACAAACAGGATCATGCTGTTTCCCAAAAGGGCAATGGCAGAGAGACAGCAGAAAGGAATAGAGATCCAAGCATGGGCCTCTTCCAATCCTGGGATGCCTGTCAGATAGAAGGTTGAAAATGGAAATGTGAAGTTGTTGGAAATTTCCATCATGGCTTATGGAGTAGCACTTAAACTATTTCAGCTCAGATTCTGAAGAAACAAAAGCAAAATTTTGCTTGTTTGTAAAAAAGTAATTGATGGAATTTTTGGTTTCAGAAAACTTCTTCTAAGTGAATATACACCCTCATCTCATAAAATTGTGCCATCCTTCACTGTCTAGCAGTTACTCATTAAGTGTTTAATTAATTGAATGAGTGAATGACAATTTAAAGGAAACATTTTGCCCCAGTAGCATGCCTGCTGGGGCCTGTGTTTCTAGCAGAAATGATGATTTACACTGTGCTCTCCACATTCTCTTTTTAGTATCCCTATGAAAAGAGAAAAAAAATCATTATTGTAACCATCATATCAAGGGAATAATAGTAACATTCACATAATGCTCTATAGACATTATATAATTTTATTATCATAACAAACATGGGACATCCTATAGTTATAGAAACAGATAAAATGGTCAATGTTGGGGGTGGGGAGTGATGATAAAATGAAAGGCCAAAACCATCGAGCCTCCTCCAAAACACATACAATAATGATAGAAAATATAACAAACCCAATTCTGAGCAGGAAAGCCAATTAAAAGTCACAGTGAGACTTTTTTCAGCCCAGGGAAATTTAGGAAACAAGGAAAAAAAGGGTTTGTAGACACTGAGTTTGAGGCTGGTCAGGAGTGCACAGTGTGGCATGAGTGGCAGTAGTGGTGGTGGCAGCACCTGGCTTTCCCAGTGGCAGTAGTGGTAGGGAGCAGCCCAGTGCTCAGGGATGGAGAAAATGCTGAATGCTAGAGCAGAAGGAGACTCTAGAGGATTCCTTTGCTAGCACTGTATGCAGAATCAGGTGCCATTTTGCAGGTCTGATGCCATGTATTCATTTTTTGTTCAAAGTTCCAGCGGAGAGAAGACAGGTTGGGTCTCAAAGGAGAAAATTTCCTACTTGTGTAAGGTCCAAAGCATAGAAAATTTTACATATATATATATATATATAATTCTTTGTGGGGGCGGAGAATGAAATAGAGGAATTTTAAGCATTTCTGATGAAAAGATCAGTGCCAAACAGAAAATTTTACATCCTAACATAAGACTCTAGAGAACCATGAAAAAGTAAGCATGAGTGAGAAATTGTAAGGGACTAAATATTAAACAGTTTAATTTCCTTTTTGGGAAGACAATATTTATAATCCTAAGGACACATGATGAAATATGCTATCCACATGCAGAGTTAGAGGTCATGAAGTCTGAAGGCTTATCAAAGCACATTATTTTTAACTTTATTTTTCATGATTTTTGTCTGTTTCTACCTTCACATGACTAATAAGAAAATGTGTAATACATGAATGTATATAGATAACATATCAAATTGCTAACCATCTTGGGAGGGGGAAAGGGGAAGGGGGAAGGGAGAAAATTAAGAACCCCAAATTTAAAAAAAAATGTTAAAATTTTCTTTACATGTAATTGGAAAACAATTTTAAAAAGTGTATCATTATTAAGACAGTTAGCAGGTACCTACTTAGAGAAAATAGATATGACTACTGCATTGAAATTATCTTAAAAGAAGACTGGAAAGATAAGAAAGAGAGATGCATGGGTAGTAATGGGAAGGGAGAGAAAAAACGAATAAAATCTCATTTAAAGGTGTTGGGCAAAGTTTATACAATTGAGGGGAAAAGAAAGAGGAAAGAGGATAATGCTTGGACTTTACTCTCATCTGAACTGGTTCAAGGAGGGAAGAATTCATTTCTCTATGTGTAATTGGGCACAAAAATTAATCTTACACAACTGAGAAGCAAGAAGTGATGAGGACAAGGAAAAAGGGGGAGAGGCAAGAGGGAGATTAAAGGAGAGAGTAATCAGAAGCAAAATAGACTCATGAGGAAGGAATAGGGGAAAAAGAAAGCAGTTGAACAAGTATAAAAGAATAGAATGGAGGGCAATATATATTTAGCTCTAACAACTGCAAATGAGAGTGGGATGGAATCATCTATAAAATTGAAGAGTACAGCATAATGGGTTAGAAGCTAGAATCCAACTATATGTTTAGAAGAGACATATTTGAAACAGAAAGATGCCTATGGAGTTAAAATAGAGGACCATGTTATAGCTGAAATTAAAAAGATAGAGGTACCAGTCATGGTCTCAGACAATACAAAAGCCAAAATAGATCTAATTAAAAGAGATAATCAGAGAAATAAAAGATACTATAGATATTGAATTAATACCAGTACTGAATAAATGTGCACCAAATGGCATAGCATTCTACATCCCCAGATAGATGTAAAAACAATTTTTTAATGTTTATTTAAAAAAAAAGAGTTCCAACTTCTCTCTCTCTCTCTCCCTCAAACCCTCTTTCCCCTCCCCACCTCATTGAGAAGGCAAGCAATTTCATGTATATCGAACATGGACAGTCATGTAAAAGATATTTCCACATTAATCATGTTATGAAAGAAAACACAGACACAAAAAAAGCTTTTGTCCCTCTTTCACCATTTGGCCTATTTTGTTCCTAGGCTTTTATATTCTTGAATATTTTTTGTGCTTCCCTTCCAAGCTGTTTACTCCTTTTTCATGATTTTCTTACATTACTCTCATTTTCCCCAATTATTTCTCTTCTTCTCTTACTTGATTTTTATTTTTAACTCATTTTTAGTTTTCAACATTCATTTCCATAGGATTTTGAGTTACAAATTTCTCCCCTTCTCTATCCTCCTCCCACCCCAAGATGGCATGTGTGGTGATTGCTTCTTTCCCCAGTCTGCCTTCTCATTTATCACCACACTCCCACCCCGCCCCCACCTTATCCTCTTTCCCCTTACTTTCTTGTAGGGCAAGATAGATTTCTATTCCCCGTTGTCCACATATTTTATTTTCCTGTTCCATGTAAAAAGAATTTCTTTAACATTTGCTTCTAGAACTTTGAGTTCCAAATTGTCTCTCATCTTCCTTCCCTACCCACTGTCCTTGAGAAGACAAGTAATTCAATATAGGTTATACATGTATCATTATTCAAAACACTTCCATAACAGTCATGTTGTGAAAGGCAATCTATATTTCCGTCCATCCTATCCTGTCCACCTTTATTAAGTTTTCTCCTTTGACCCTGTCCCTTTTCAAAAGTGTTTGCTTTTGACTACCTCTTCCCCCAGTCTGCCCTCCTTCTATCACCCCCCCCCCGTTGTTGCCTTCCTCCCCAATTTTCCTGTAGGGTAGGACACCCATTTGAGTGTGTATGTTATTCCCTCCTTAAATCAAATCTGTTGAGAGCAAGGTTCACTCATTCCCTTTCATGTACCCCCTCTTCCCTTCCATTAAAAGTTTTTTCTTGCCACTTTTATGTGAGATAATATTCTATCTCTCCCATTCTCCTTCTCCCAATATATTCCTCTCTCACTCCTTAATTTGATTTTTTAGATATCATACCTTCATGTTCAACTCACCCTGTGCCGTCTGTCTGTCTGTCTGTCTCTCTGTATATGTGTATATATATATATATGTGTGTGTATATATATATGTATATATATATACATATACATGTATCTCCATATATGTATCTATGTATGTACAACTACCCTTATACTGAGAAATGTCTCATGAGTTGCAAGCGTCATCTTTCCATGTAGGAATGTGAACAGTTCAAATTTATTAAGTCCCTAATGATTTTTCTTCCCTGTTTACCTTTTCATGCTTCTCTTGATTCTTGTATTTGAAAGTGAGATTTTGTATTCAGCTCTTGTCTTTTCATCAAGAATGCTTGAAAGTCCTCTGTTTCATTGAAAATCGATATTTTACCCTGTAGTATTATACTCAGTTTTGCTGGGTAGGTGATTCTTGGTTTTAATCTTAGCTCCTTTGACCTGGTGTTTGGAGGGATTTGGGGGAAAGTTCAAGTGAGTTTCTGTTTTCACACCACCATCTTGGCTCCACCCCCTCTTGATTTTTAAATTCCATTTCAAGGTCTTCCATGGCCTGGGACCAATTCATATTTTTCTTTGAGGCTTTAGATGTAGCAGTTTTGACTTTGTTGTCTTCTGAGTTTATTTTGATCTTCCCTTTTGCCATAGTAACTTTTGTATAGTCAGGAATTTTTCGGCTGATGGCTCATTTTCCCAGTCTATTTATTGACCTTTAACTCTATGTTAAAGTGAAGCTCTGCTTTCAGAGTGGAGATGACACTTTCCTAAGCTTCAGTTTTTGTGCAGCTGTTTTTAGAGATAATACTGGTAACCTCTAAATTTTCTTTCATACCACTTCTGAAGTGGTATGACCAAGTGAGAAGTGTATTTACAATTCTTCTGGTCTGTGCTCTGGTCTACAAGTGACCACAAGCACCCTTTTCCACCCTGAAACTGTGACTAGGCTCCCAGCATCCCTGCAGCCATAAGTGCTGGTGTGTTAATTTCCTTGCTCCGGGACTGAGACCCAGGACTGTGACCTATATCTGAGTTTAGGCAATGCAACAGAGTCTTACCCCCAGTGCCAGCCAAGGGACCCTGTAATCTCTTTCTGACTACTTGTCTGACTCCCATTACCGTCTGTGGGCTGAAAGGTATGGACTTTGATTGGTTGTCTGGGGGTGTCCTGTACTGGACTGTACTCCACTTTCACCATGGTGCAACAGATCTTTCCTGCTGACCTTCTAAGTTGTCTTGCTATGGAAAATTATTTCACCCTATCCTTTTGTAGATTTTGCCACTCTAGAATTTATTTGGGAGCATTATTTAAAGTTATTTGGAGGGGTTTGGGGAAAGCTCAGAAGAGTCCCTGACACTGTGGCTCCACCTCCAGCATCCCAATACTTGATGGAAACATTAGATAAGTTACATGAAGAAATAGATACTAAAACTATACTGCCAGAGTACATCAATTTACTCCTCTCATATATATATATATATATTTATGTATGTATGTATGTATGTATGTATACACACACATATATATGTATGTATACACACACATATATGTGTATGTATACACACACACATATATATGTATACACATATATATGTGTGTGTGTGTATATATGTGTATATTTATACATAAATTTAACAAGAAAGAAGTGGACATAAATAGCATTTTAGAATATTTAGAAATGACAGACTTCTGGAGAATATTGAATGGAAATAGAAAGGCATATACCTATGTCTCAGCTATGCATGGCACATTCAGTAAAAGTGACCATGTATTAGAGCATAAAAATCTCAAACAAATGTAGAACACAAAAATATTAAATACACCTTTTTGAGATCATAATGTAACTTAAACTGAATGCAATAAAGGCCTTTTGAAGCATAAAATAAAAATTAATTAGGTGCTAAATAATCTTATTCTATGGAAGAACTGGGTCAAAGAATAAATCATAGAATTCATTAATGTTGTTATTAAAGATAATGACAACAAGAAGACAACAGACCAAAAATAGTGGGATGCAACCAAAGTAGTACTTATTGAAAATTTTATATCTCTAAAATTGTATATCAATAAAAGAGAAGAAGAGCAGATTAATTAATTGGGCATGCAACTAAAATAATAGAAAAAAATGAATTAAATAACTCCAATTACACACTTAATTCCTTAACATTAAAGAATTGATCAGTAAAATTAAAAGCAAACAAATCATTGATCTAATAAATAAAATTAACAATTATTTTTATGAAAAGACATAATAAATAAGTCATTGGTAATTTGATTTAAAAAATAAAGAGAAAACCAAGTTATCAATATCAAAAATGAAGAGTAAATACATAACTAGTGAAATGAAATTAATCATTAGATATTTGCCCCAACTGCCTGCCAATAAATCTGACAATCTAAATGAAACATATGATTATTCCCCACTTCCAATAAAAATTATGATTAACAGAAGAAAACACAGAAGAATGGAATAACCATGTATTAGAAAATAGAAATTTAACAAATCATAAATCAGTTCCCTAAGAGGGGGAAACAAACATAGTTAGAAGGATTTGTAAGTCAATTTTACCAAATATTTAAATAACAATAATGTTAATACTACATACAATGATTGAAAAATAGGTGAAGAAAGAGTCCTACCAAATCCTTCTATGAAATATAGTTTTGATACCTAAATCAGAGAGCAAAAAGAGAGAAAGAAAACTATAGATCAATTTACCTAATAAATATTATTGTAAAAATTTAAATGAAATACTAGCAAGGAAGTGTGTATTTGTTTAAGTATAGTTACATATAACCTATAAGCATAATTTACTGTATCAAAGACAAAAATAATCTGATTATGTTAAGATGCAGAAAAAGTACTTTACATAATACAACACCAATTCATTTTAAAAATATAGGAATGAATGTAATTATTTCTTAAAATAATAAGCAGTACATATTCCAAATATAATAAGTCCAGGAAGAGAGTGTATTGAGAGGAGAGGAGACAGTCAAAAAAAGGAACAGTTTAAGTAACAAACATGCCAAGGTGCTGGGAAGGGGATGCGAAGCCAGCAAAGGATGCAGAGAAGGAAAGGTTAGAGTGTCAGGAGAACAAGGAGAACATAGTATCTCTTGAAGACAAGAGAGAACAAGATATCAGGGCCTTGGAATTTTTTAATAAATATGAGGTTGGATCCTCAGAAAAATTTTGTGCTCTGCAAAACATGTTGATTTCCATGCACAGTTGCTAGCCACACAGGAATGGGCTGAGGCACAAAAGGTAAATAATAGTTGCTACCTAACAAGTGCTATTGGGGCATCTAGGTCACCCAGACAACAAGAGAAAAGTATTCTGACTTTGTGAAAGCACAAACTCACAATCTTAGCAGCAGAATTAACTTCTGCAATTACTCAACTTAATATGTACCTAAATACAGATGGATTCTGCATTATCCCAAACAAGTTAATATCCAACCTCTTCTTAAGATCTCCATTGACAGGAAACCTCTCCTTTGGGGCATTTCCTACTTAAGAATTGAATAGCTAATTAAGAATGTGTATGAGAATACTTTTTTCTTCTTGTACCTTGACATAAACTATAGAATTGAGGGGCTCTTGAGTGGTGGGATAGTGCACCTAATTAGAGCAGTTTAAAATGTATTTTTTCTAGACTCCTCCACATCTAATTAAGAATGCTTTAGCCTAAAAAGAGAGGAGAAAGATAAAAGTCCTCAAATATATCTACCAGGCTAGATAATATACAGGAGAGCTGACATCAAATGGTAAAAAGAACATTTTGAAAGAAGATCAGTATATTCTCAGTGGATAATAAAATAATAATCATCCATAGTCATAACCTATCTGTTAAGGGTTTGCCCTTATTTCCATCCATGGGATATTTTTTAATGATTTCAATATGCATATCTAAAACACTGAAGGTATTCTAGGAGATATATAAAGATGACATTTATCCCCTTCTCCCCTACATCTCAACGTCTTCCTGAGGATGAAATTCATATACCCATGAAACATGAAACGATAAAAGTAATATAAGGTCATGTGCAATAAAATCTGAATTTCAAAAAATATCAAGAGCATAAATTTCTGAATATTTAGTACATACTGTCAGAGCCAATCCCTTACTAGGATCAAGTAGAAGGAAGAATCTCAGTTGTTGTTAGTGAAGAAAGAACATCTTTTTGATCCTGGGAGTCATTAACTCAGGTTTTTATATTGAGAGAGTGATGAATGAAGAACTATCACTGGGATGTTATTCTCCCTGGAGCAATGACCAGCACAACGGAGGTGTAACATCCAATTCTCTCTGGAAATGTTTTGCTTGATAACATAAATAATGGAATATAATAATTTCATGGAGTAAGTAGTATGCCAGTTCCCAGTGAGCAAAGCCCCAGAGGATTTAGAGTCAAACTACTCAAAGGGGAAAAAACAGCTATTATTTCATGAGACTTTGGGATATATTAAGTCCTATCAACCTATCTTTTATTCTATACACAGAATAAAAATAGCAAATCCCCAAACAGTAGGGAGATTATTTTTTAAAAAAGCAT